>NC_056748.1:868409789-868472289 GCF_019279795.1 Protopterus annectens
TAAAATTCCTTTTAGACAACAACCTCCTTACATCAACCAAACGTGGTTTTCTACCTGCACATAGTACCACTATAGCACTGCTGTCCTTTACAGTTACTGTTTACAAAGCTGTGGACCAGGACCAGTTAACATCAGTAATATTACTAGACATATCAAAGGCCTTTGATAAAGTGTCTCATTCTAAGCTATTACTGCAACTCTCAAGACTGAGTTGCTCCCATAGTACTCAAAAATGGTACTTCATCTAGTTAACTGAGAGGCAATAATGTGTCAAATGGCAAACTAGCATATCCGAATACCTGGTAAATAGTACAAGAATCCCCCAAGGATCCATTCTTGGTCCCCTGCTCTTCAGTATACTTATTAAGAAACTTCACATTGCCTCCCTTCAAAGCACAATCATCCAATATGTTGACAATGCCACTGTTATCTCCACTTCCAACAACCCCAATCATCTCTTAACAATTACGCAAAATGCCCTTACCTCTATTGAAATGGAGATAAATGATGCACAACTACTACTCAACCCAAATAAAACTAAGCTTCTGTTGTTTTCTCCAAAGCCAGTCACACATGATTTCAAAATATATTCACAAAACAAACCTCAGCTTGAAATAGTAACCCAGGCAAAACTTCTAGGCATCAGTATAGACAAGAAATTCACTTTGAACAACATATATCTAATACAATCAAAAAAAGACATATCAAACTTAGGAGACTTTACAGACACAAATAGTTCATGGATGCTTCCACTAAAATAACACTTGCCAACACTAAATTGGCTAGAATTCCCTCACTACTTCAATCTAGCACAACTAAGTAATTTATAATCCTGATAGCTGCACTGCCCTGAAGTCTATCTTGTTGCCATACATAGGTTCATAGGTAGGTACTAGGCTATTGGCCCTAGGGCCTATATAAGCCTAGCCAAAGGTACCCTGGCTTTCACCACCCAAGAAAATTATTTTCCTGTGCCACTGTCGAGCAGAGCCACAGAAGTGATCCCCGGGGTGAATTTCCTATCTCCCATCCAATCATCAAGATTTTTCTTGAACAGTGCTAATGAGGAGCTTTGTTTGATATAGATAGGTAGTTTGTTCCAGAGTATGGGAAGTCTCTGGGACAGGAATCTATCCCTCCAGCATGTTCTGTTTATTGTGGTGACGAGGTTTAGGTCCCTAGAGCATGTAGCTCGTAGGGATTGGGATTTCTTTAAGTGGAGCACGTCTAAAAGCTCTGGGTTTGACATAGCTTTGTGTCTTAGGCAGAGATCGCCTCTGAGTAGGCGATATGCAATGGAGTAAAGCTGCAGTTTTTTGAGACGGTCTGCATAGGGCATCTCTTTGAGGCCGGTAATCCTCTTTGTGAGGTATTTCTGTGGCCTTTCCAGTTGTTGTAGATGTCTTGTGAGGTACATACCAAAAGGGGCATTGTACTCTATAATGGGTCTAATGAGTGACGAGTAGAGGGGAACAATGACCTCTTTTTTCCTGGATGAGAAACCTTTTGTGATGAGGTGTGTCACGTAGAAGGATTTCCTGACTACTGTTGTGATGTGATTATCAAAGGAGAGACTACTGTCTACCTGTGTCCCAAGGTCTCTTATCACACTTTCGGTGTTAAGTAGACTACCCCCTATGTGGTAGTTCATGGGTACTGAGTTTTTACCAAAAGGAATGACAATGCACTTATTGGCATTGAGCTTGAGGCCATGGCTTTGACACCAGGCATCTGTCTCAGCAAGACCCTTTTGTAGGATGTCCACATCTTTTGGAGTTTTGATTATGGCTCCTAGTTTGCAGTCATCTGTGAACTTCATTAGCCAAAGACCTTCTGTGTTGGCCTGTACTTCAGAGAAGTAGATTCCAAACAGGAGAGGACCCAGGACTGAACCCTGTGGTACTCCACTTGTCACTGGTCTGAAACTGGATTTGGAGTCTGCTACTTTCACAGTGTGGGTTCTGTCAGTGAGCCAGTTGGCAACCCATCTTGTGACATAGGGATTTATACCTAGTTTAGTGAATTTATCTATAATTCCAGAGTGGGGGATGGTATCAAAAGCCTTGGCGAGATCTAGATAGGCTGTGTGAACCACCTTACCCTCATCTACGGCTTTGGTGACTGCTTCAAAGAAGTCTATCAGGTTTAGGAGACATGATCTGCCTTTTACAAACCCGAACTGGGTGGGGTCCTGAGTTTGGAGATTACCAATGTCATTGTTTATAAGTTCCATGATGATACGCTCCATAGCCTTGCAGACCAGGCTCGTTAGGCTAATGGGGCGGTAGTTTCCGGGGTCTATGGTGGCTCCCCCTTTGTGGAGTGGCACTGTGCGCCATTCAGTGGGCACATAGCCTGAGGTGAGGCTATGATTGAACATGGTACTTAGGTGAAGTGCCAGTTCGTTCTGTAGTTCATGTAGAACACAGCCTGGGATGTCATCAGGTCCCATGGATGCTGTGTTCTTGGCTTTGGAGAGTGTGTTTTTTACCTGTGCAGCCGTGATTACAGGAACTTTGCATTCTTCTGGTATAGAGATGGGCCCTTTAGGGGATGACAGAGGGGTAAAGTTAGCACTGAACCTATCTGCCAGGATGTTGGCAATATCCGTTGGTTCTGTATATTTAGTGCCATTGTGCTGTAACTCAGAGCAGATCTGAGTGTTGCCATTGAGATTCTTGATATAGCTATAGAATGCTTTGTGGTTGTCTTTAGAGTCAGTGGCGATTTTGTTTTCTTAACTAGCTTTGGAGGACTTTATGCGGGATCTCATCATCTTACTGAAGCTGACCAGGGAGTTTCTCCAATCATGGGATTTTACTCTTTTTTGCAACAGTTTCTTTCTTCTGTTGTAGAGTTTGTTTATGGCAGGGGACCACCAGATTGGCTTCCTTTTTTGGAGGATAGCATCTTGATTCTGTTAGGGATTGCACAATCCATGCACTCATGTAAGTGCTTATAAAGTACACTTATAATCTTTTACTGTTGGAACATTGTAATTTGGACATCCCACCCAGAAATCTTTGCTTCATTGACAGACAACTCTTACAAGTTTACAAACCTATCAAAAGAGCTGGGCAAAGCCTCTACTCCTGTGCCATTGAATGCCCTCTTTCCTAATATTAGTGCTATGAAACCCCTCAAGACCTAAAATTAACATTGAAAGACTACTACCTTAACACTCACACTTGCCCATGCTCCTAATCATAAACACACCGACTTTTTCTAATCCCCCAAACTCCCTTTCCTCCTCACTTTTTTTCCTATTTCAATAGCATCTACATAGAGTATATTATCTGCCCTATATCCTGTAAGCTTACCTTAGCCACTAACAGTATTTTTCCAGAGTCCGTTATATTTTCTTTCTTCTCACACTTCACTTTTTTCTCACATTATCCAGTTCAATAATTTCCTCAATTATACCTAGATGTAGTTTATCCCCACATTTCCTCTACTACTAATCCTTGAATTTTTTTTATTATACATCCACCATTATTACTAAGTCAGAATGATCAATTTCCATAATTAGACTGCTTAGTAACCAAACTCTTGTTCTAAACTGGTTTGTTAACCAATATTCCTACTATTCTAACACAAATGTTAAACTCACTTGGTTTTTAGATTGTATAATTTTGTCAATACTATATTTTTAATTCTATATTTTATATAATGTAAGTTATGTCTTGACATTAGTATTATTTAATCTTTTACTGTTGGAACATTGTAATGTGGAGCTTTTCTCCCTGGGCCTCTACTGAAAATGGATTTCTGACCCAGGTGGACTTTTCTGGTCAACAAATGTTAAAAAATAAATATTTATGCGATTATTGAGTGTTCATAAAGTTGAATGTCATGTGGTCAATACTATATCCTCAATTTTCTGAAAACTCAGTGCAAAATTTAAAAAAACTATGTTTTTATTTATTTATTTATTTTATTTATTGCAGTTGGTTTACCAGGTCCATTGGGCCATAATGAACCCGTTTTCAATGGAGTCCTGGGGAGAAAAGCTTCAAAAATACATTCTTCATACTTACGAACATACATTCATACATACAAACAAAGTTTAACAATAGGTACAACAGGTAAAAAATAAAGCAATATCAAGTAGTACAGCAAGTGTACAGTTAAAAACATTGCAGAAAAACGTATTAACTATTTAGCATGAAATTATCCATTTATGCAGAGTAGTTAGGAGAACATAGTTACTAAAATGGAAGAGGAGGTACAATGACATGATGTAGTGGGGGAAGAGGAAAGTATATGGACTAGTCTAATAATTTCTATGGACTTTTCTGGGTGTTTTAAAGATGTAAGCAGAGCATGAAGGGATGAGAGTAGGAGAAGAGTAGGTTATGTAGGGTGGGAGCAGGAGCATTCCCACTGTGATGCCAGGTGTGTATAAAGAGATTTTTTGAAAGCAGAGTGATTAGAGGTGGTGCGGATGAGTGGAGGAAGGGAGTTCCAGAGGCGAGCTAGGTTGAAGGATAGAAGGTTTTTGCCTGGGGGATGAGTAGGTTTATGGACTTTGAGTAGGTTTTGATTGTTTGATCTTAATACTCTATTGGGTAGGTGCATATTAAAAGCAGAAGAAAGGGAAGGACAGAGGGAGGGATTAAGAATAAGCTTGTGGGCTAGAGTTAGTTGTGTGTAAGTTAATTGATTGGGAAGCTCTAGCCATTTTAGTTTCTGGAGGGAAAAACAGTGGTGGGTGGAAGACTTGTGGCTGGTGGCGAATTTTGCAATTTTATTGTAGCAAGAGGAAAGTTGTTTTTTGAGAGAGGATTGAAGATTAGTTAGGAGTGGGGCGCCATAGAGAAGGGAGGGGATAAGGAAGGATGTAGCGAGAGTTATTTTAGTAGCAGAGGTAAGGTATGCATTTTGTCTATAAAGCATACCAAGTTTTTGATGGGTTTTTTTGATGTTTTTTTGTAGGTGAGAGGTAAATTTCAGTTGGTTGTCAATTTTGTACCCCTAGTAGTTTGGTCTCTGACACCAATTCTAGGGTTGAGTTATTTTGGCTAGTGATTGAAAATGTATTCATTCGCAAGTTTTTGATGGGTTTTTTTGATGTTTTTTTGTAGGTGAGAGGTAAATTTCAGTTGGTTGTCAATTTTGTACCCCTAGTAGTTTGGTCTCTGACACCAATTCTAGGGTTGAGTTATTTTGGCTAGTGATTGAAAATGTATTCATATTGAGAGAAGTAGCTTTAGAAGGAGTAAAAATCATTAGCTTGGTCTTAGAGGCATTAAGAGCTAGGTGATTTTTTAACATCCATTGCTCTGTTGTAGAGAAAGCATCCTGAGTTAGTTTTTGAAGTGTAGTGATAGAGGTGGCTGAGCAAATGATTGTTGAATCATCTGCATATTGGATGATGCTTGAGAAAGGGAGTGATTTGTGGAAGTCATTTATAAATATGTTGAAGAGAACAGGACCTAGAATGGAGCCTTGTGGAACACCTGTGGGAGTACTAAGGAATGATGAGGTGTTTTTTTTCCATTTTACTGCTTGATTTCGGTTGGATAGGTAACTAGAGAACCATTTCAAGGTGGATGAAGAAAGGTTAAGTTCTGAGAGTTTAGTAATGAGCAGGCTATGTGAGATGGTATTGAAGGCTTTGGAGAGGTCTAGTAATAATGTAGAAACAATTAGGCCAGAATCACGAGCTCTATTTACCGTTTTGAGGAAGGAGAGGAGGGCTGTCATTGTGCTGTGTTTAGGTCTGAAGCCGTGCTGTGTGGGAGTTATAAGGTGATTGTCTAGGAGATGAGGAAGGAGTTGAAGTTGGACACATTTTTCTAGGATTTTCGAAATGGGGGACAGGATGGCTATGGGACGAAGGTTAGTGACGTTGTTGTTGTTGCCCCCTTTGTGGAGAGGAATAATATATGCCTGTTTCCAGATTTGGGGAACTGCGCATTCTTTTAGGGAACGGTTGATTAAGATGCTAATGGGATATGCAAGCATTTCAGCAGCTATACTAAGAAAGTAGGAAGGTATATTATCAGGGGCGTTGGTACAAGGTTTCAATTTTCGAAGGAGTTTCTTTATTGTAGATGTTGGAATGGGATTAAAAGAGAAGAGAGTGGAGTTGGGAGAGGGAGAGTTGGAGGGTGGAGGTGTTTGGGGTAAAGGTTGGGTAGTAGAAGAGGTAGAGGAGTTAGAGGATGGGAAGCAGGGAGTGGAAGTGGGGAAGGATAGAGTGTGAGTGGGGGGGGGCGAGGGGTTGTTTGAGAGTATGGTGGAGTTGGAGAATGAAGAGGTCGGTTTGGCAATAGAGTCAATAAAAAATGAGTTAAATTGGGTGGCCAGATCTAGTTCAGAGGCATTTGGGTCTGGGGTGGGAGTATCTGGTGTACTAGGATGAAGGAGACTAGAGATCCCTTTCCAGAATTTCTGAGGGTTGTTTTTATTTTGGTTTTGGAGTGTAGAAAAATAGTTTCATCTATCAGAAGCGATGAGTTTCTTTACTTTATTTTGAAGCATTTTATATTCGTTAAGGAGCAGATTTGTCTTAAGTTTTTGGTAGCGTGCCCAGACTTTATCTCTATGTCTCATAATAGCAAGAGTATGTTTTTGCAGGGGGATCAAGCCCACATGCACCCCACAAGTGTGGATCTGCACCCCCCTGCAAATTATATACACCAACTCCAAGTCACACTGCAGTAGAGAAAAGGACACATTTCCTAATCCCCACTGCATCTCAATATCTATATAACCACTGTGAGTTTTCAGAGAGTTGATGATATGGTCTTAACCATATGACATTCGACTTTCCAAACTAAATACACACACACACACCCCTATCTGTAGCTGTCTATATATACTTTTCCAGCCTTAAGGGTAGTAAACACTTTTCTTAAGAAAGAACAAGCCAAAAAAAGGGAAAACTAGTTGTAAAGGAAGGATGTCAGCGTACAAATCGCTAAAAGAGTGTTGTCTTAAATTCTAATGAAAGATCCATGTTCAAGATCACTTTGTATTCTTATTAAAACAAGATTCAAGCTAATATTGCTTGTTTAAACCATGGTATATTAAGTAAAAACAAAAGATGAATAGCTTCCTCCTTGTCAGAGCTTTGTCCAATCTAAGTTATAGATATAAGCAACAAGTAATATATGCTTTTCTATTTTTCATATAAAAATATATAAATTACAATGAAGGCATTAATCCAAGAGTATTTAAAAAGATTCAGTGACAGTGACTGGAACAGTGGTATATGCATAGTTCGCATTTTTATTGTGATCCGTGTACTTTATTAACAGATCATGGTTTAAATGAGCAATACCAGATAGTGTTCCTTTTGTTTTGTGTGTGCATGTATATATATGTATGTATAGATTCACTATCATAATACTAAGTGAATTCAATCAAATCTACTTTGCCCAAAGTCCAGAGGTCGAATGGTGACAATGTTGAACTCCAGTATTGTCGAAGCACAAATCTCGCCCCTATCTTGACCCATGTTAACACTTGTTTCTAGGTCAAATTCTGGATGTAATTCGACAATATTGGAATTCGGCATTGTGACTTTTCATGGACGTAGGTTGAAAAAGTCTTTCAGCTTTTCCCGGTTAGGGGTCGCCACAGTGGAACTCCCATCCGCTAATGATTGGGAGTGGATTTTTACAGTGTCAGGTTGCCAGTCCGAGACCCAACCTTCCAAGAAAGCACGCCCATTCACGCACGCACCTACTTGCATGTCTTTAACGTCACTCAACTGTGGGGAGGACAAGCAGACTCCTCGCAGAAGGCGCTCCAGCTGAGAATTGAATGGGAGAACCTCTTGCTGTGAGGAGACAATGCTAACCACTGCACCACCGCGGGCCTATGATATGATCATTTGACTGAGTATATATATATATATATATATATATATATATATATATATTTATATATACACATACATATATATACATATATGGGTTCCATTCATAAGGCTGAATGGTGAGAAAGTGGAATAGGTTATTTACTGGCATATAATACTGAAATTTCAGAATTCTAAAAAAATGCCAGAAGCTACATGTGCAAAATCACAGTACAGTGAGAAGCGGGGTTTCACCCTTTCCCTGCTGTAGTGCTGTCTTGGAGTTGACATAATTGATATAATTTTCAGGTAGTTTGGGGGGCACAACCTCCATCTTTTGGGTGCTGGCTGACTTGCCTCCCTGCATAAGATAAGTTTAAGTATGTTTTTTGTGTTTTTGTCATTTTGCTTATCAATCTTTTAGAATTCTTCTTTTGTGTTTCAAACACTGGAGTTTTCAAACTTTAAATAGGAAAATAAAAATGTGTGCACACATAATATAGATGTTTTTCTTTTCGTATGATAGTAAACCTACACACACATATATATATATATATATATATATATATATATATATACATACATACCGGTTTACCTTCATATCGTCGATCACATATGATTGACTGGCCACATCGTCGAACCGTTTCCACGAAACCAGAACCGCAAAACTTTTAAAAGGTGGAATAAATATAGAATTTCGACATTTCCGGCCGTGGCATACCTCTACACCAGTGCTACCATGAGTCAAGAAGGGGGTGAGATTTTACCGTTCGGATATGTGTTATTCGACGTTCGGGACGTTCGCACTTCGGTAGTCAAGGAAGCGGGGTTGACTATAGTGAGATTGGCGTTATGAAGGTAAACCATATATACCTGATTAAAATCTCCTCCCAGTTGTTCTATTCCCAGTGCTGTGATAACCTTAAAATTATGTGTTTGATTCTTACCTACACAGACTAATGTAAATTATGGGAACATAAACTTTCACCCCTTTTGCCTATCACTATCGGCATCCCACAAGGCTCTATCTTAGGGCAACTTCTTTTCATTATCTTTACCAATATAATCTCTATACTGCTGCATCACCTGCCTCTATCATACAATATGCTGATGATGCTTCCCTTATTTGTTCTGCCCCCTCCATAAATGAACTCCAAGTAAAGTCTCAGACAGCCCTTAATTTTATTGAAAAAAATCTCTCAGACCACCAAATGATTCTAAACCCAAACAAGACTAAACTTATGTTTTCCAATCCATTCAATAAAAACCAACAAAAGCATCTCTCTGCCTTCATCTGTAATGGTACAAAGATTGAACCTGTTGAATATACTGAACTTGCATATCTTCGTATACATATTGTAAACCTATTTTTTGGCTAGCTTTTTTCCCCGGTCTCCGCTGAAAATGGGTTTTTTTATAGCCTGGTTGGACACTACCCCATTACCAAATGTAAATAAATAAATTTTAACTGATATAACATATACTTCCATGTGCAGTACAGGATAGTCTAATATTTTGTAGCGTAATTTTTTTCTTTGTTTTTATGGTTTATACTAAGTATTGCATGAGAGAAAATGCAAATCATACGATAATAGCATATCAAAGTGTTGTTAAACTTTTCTTCCACAGCAAGTTTAACAATGTCAATAAATAAAGGATATTATACAGACTATTATTTTAATAAGATACTTTTAGTGTTATTTGTAGGTTGTCTCTTAACATGATTCACAGAATTGCAGTTCAGTTGTTGCTACTGACTATATTAAGTATAATACCCGAGTAATCTTTCTATCTCTTTGCAGAAAGGCATTTTATTTTTGGATGGACTTGGTAGATTTGCTGAATTATATCAACTTCAGCACTGTGTTGCTGAGCTTTACTAAATTCTGTGAAGAAAGTCAGGAGCATTTGCTTCACTCTATTTGTCATTTGGCTGCATACTTAGACATTGTCTGCAATGGCCTAGCCTACTCTTTCCTGAATATTCTCCTTGGCTAATGACTCTACAGTAGCTTAGCTCTACAGCAGTAAATGGGGAATATGACTGAATGAGCATTACCTTTTTACTCTGATTTATGTTAGGATGTGATGCGTTTCCTACTGATCATATTTTTATTCCCTTAAAAATGTTGAATTTTTATCATTTGTCATTCATATGGGGTGGGGGCATGTTGTAGTACTACAGAAAAATGAAAAGCTGATCTTTATTTCCTGTTTTTCTTATTTTGTACGTCCCATATAACAAAAGCACCATAGAAGATGTACAAGAATTTTGCTTTTCAAAATGTTCAAGTGACTTTTCCTCAACTTAATAACTGGATTATTGAACATGTATGTACAGAATGTCTTGGTGGCTGTGGTTTCTGCTGTACATCTCCAGGTACTATGGCTCAGTTGTAACCTTTTATTACTGTCTATGTGGACTTTACATTTTGTGCTTTTGTCTACATGGATTTTCTTCCCAAAGTTCCAAAACATTTTGGTAGCTGAACTAACCACTCTGAACTGTCTCTATATACATATATCTCAACCTCTTGGTGCAAGAAATCTGGACAAAGCCTGACAAAATGAGGGGAGAAAGGCCCAAAAATAGGGACAGATTTTAAATATTGCTCTTACGAACTTAGAAAGTCACTAAAGTAACAGGGTTTGTGTTAACATATATTTTCTGAGAGATCTGAAGTCTTAAACTCAAATGTCTGTCATTATTTGGTGGTGACTTCAGTCCTCAAATCATCCCAGTGATTTGCCAAGAAAAAAAAAACAATTTTTTATGAGGAACAAACCAAAAATATGAGGCAAAAAATCTGGACAGTTGAGAAGTATGTCTACGTACATTGTATTTATTCTCACCCTTGTGATGTGACTTCTGGCTGAAATGGTTCAGAATTTGCCAATCTAATTGCCCATTTAGTAAACAAATAAATATAGATACAGGGAATTCAATGATAATTATCTACACAAGAAATTCTTAGATGTGCCATAGGCAGTGATAGCAAATTATCTGGATAAATCTGGAAACTGTTAAGGATACTCAGTAAATTAATTTGGCCAAAATGAAGGAATTTCCTCTTCATTGTCAGTTACTTTATAGCTTTATATTATTTCTGAAGCAAGTAAAAATTAGTAAAATGTTTCAAAAATAAAGGCTCTGGAATGCAACCGCTAAATTTAATCTAAAAGGAACATGACTCGCCTGACAAAACCAAATTATAATGCAATTGCAATACTGAGTCCATAGTACTATATAAAGGCATGACACAGTTATACTTTTAGTCACTAATATCTTTAGTGATAGAGTTTCATCTACAATGGTGTGAGTGATTTGCTGGAATCGGAAGCAATGTTTTGCAGAACATTACCATTTTTATTTTTTATACTTTTGTGTGTCATATATTATTATGATAATGTTGACCGGTTAGCTACAGTTTTCTTCTTAAAACTTAAATCACAATGAAAAGTGATTCATGTTCTCTGGCATCCAGGTGTTTTAGAATATGTAGTCTGTCTGTTTGGCATACAGCTCTCTCACACAGCTTGAGCTTCCCCCACTTCTTCAGCAATGCTTTGATCCTACCTGTTTTCTTCAGATCTCATTTGCTAACATTCGTATCAGATGTGATCAACTGTAAGTTGAGCAGATAAGTGCTTATTTATGTATCTGTGATATTTTTTTCTTATATTTTCTTCAGGAAATTACCTTTTATAAATAATTTGTCTGTTGTTGACATAGTTTACTATATGTTTGGTGCATTGGGCTATTTGCTGTTGTTTCTTCTCTGCTCCTGCATTTAGGCCTTTTAGACACTTCTAGCCAGAGGAAAAAAACATTTTTTTGGTCTATTGTGAAAGGATTTGAATCTGGTTAATGCAGGTGCTTGGTGTGTGTGTTTTTTTTTTTTTTTTGTTACAGTGATAGTTGGAAGATGGAGAAAGCCTCATGATTCAAGATTGCTCACTATCAGCATAGTATCCCAAGCAAGGACTCTTATAATCTCTTTGTAATGTGCGTTGGACAGAAAATCTCAGAGTTGTGTGAGACTTGTAAGTCTTTTGTCTGAAAGATGATAAAGAAATGAAAGAACAAATTTATACTCAAAGGATTTCTGCTTCCAGAAGAATCCAGGAAAAAAAAGAGATGGATTGTAGGTTCTTCCCCTTAATTTGCCAAGAATTGAAATTGATACTATAAGACTAGCAAACCACAGACACAACTGTGATCAGACATTTCCCAAAGGCCCTCTTCTCAGTTCATCTTATTGAAATCAAGATGGTACAAGATCCTTCTCTGAGGAAAAGAGCATGGAGTATTTTTCTTGGAGAAAGAGCTCTTTAGGTATCCAGACTCTAGGTCTCCCTCTGCCTTTTTTACTTGGTAAGGTTTGTCAGAAGTCCTTGTATGCACTGTGATTAGGAGTGCATAATGATGGCTTTCTTCAAACCTCCAAATGCCATGGATTTCATACTATCCCACACTGTTAATATGGTTCCCTTTACTGTCTCGTACACTTAATTTACCTGTTGGTGCCAAATCTAGCTTTGAGTTGGGAGTGACTTTTGGATCAAAAATTTTCATTGCTGGCCCCTTAATGTCCATCTGTTCAGTGTCCAGATCTCTTTTGGTACTGGGTTCATTGGCTATCACAGGCAGTTCCTTGGAAAGCTTAATCTTCATGTCCAGTTGTCTGAACAGAACAGACTCAGTACAAACTTCATTTCTACCTGTTGACTCTCCTCAGTTTTGTGCTTTGAATACCGATCATGAGCTCTATCATCACAGAGTTTCAGAAGGTCTTAGGATCAAGAATATATATATATATATATATATATATATATATATATATATATATATATAAATAATTCTATTTGTTCATGAACAGACCGACTGAACAAACTTTCCATTTCTAGGGGTGATCCAGGAGCAATGTCCGGTTAAATGACATGCTGAAGGTCACAGTAGACAAATGAGAACTGAAGTAATCAAACCATATACCACAGAAACTGCAGTTCACAAACTTAATCTAAGTGCCAATTAACATATCCCAGACTAAAAAAAAATCACATATCCAGAAAAGGGATCTAGGCCTGTTTTTGAAACACTACTGATTCACAATTGTGACATCATTTGTGTGGGACAGGCCAACATAACCCTGAAAGGACAAATTTCTGGTGTACCAAAAATGTCCCCTTTATCTGTGATTGTGCAACTATGGAGCTGGTATATATAAGTAGCAGAGATTTTGAGATGCTGCTGCCCATATTAGGGGTACAGTAGGGATTGCTCCTTCCAAAAACACATTTCTTGTGATATTGTTTTAGTCTGTGAAGCCAAAACACATGATGTCTCTGTTTTTTTCTTAATGTAATACTTTAGGATGCAGTTTGCATTAAGGAGCTTTTACTTGTATGTGTGAAGTGATCACAAATGAGTTGAATACTTCTCAGAGCCTGCAGAAGTATATCTATACTTTTATAACTATAGATACTTTGGTGACATAAAGTAATAACCTATTACACCTGCAAGGAAAATTAATTTAAGAAATGTATTTATTTGCAGCAACTAGGCTTATGCATAACTGTTATTCCCTGTATAAAGTCTTTTGGCTTTTCCCAGTTAGGTGTCACCACAGCGGAACTTCCATCTGCTAATGATTGGCAGTGAATTTTTACGATGCTGAGTTGCCAGCCTGACACCCAACCTTCAAAGAAGGCACTCCCATTCATGCACACATCTACTTGCATGTCACTTGACCACGGGTAGGACATGCAGACTCCACACAGAAGGCGCTCTAGCCGAGAATCAAATGGGAGAACTTCTTCCTGTATAATAAGAAATAAGCATTCAATAACAGTAGACAGGTGAAAAAGAAAGAATTATTTTAATGCAATGCTCTGTTCACAATTTTTGCGGACGTTCTGGATATAAAGGTTTATTTGCTAGATAATATTATATTGGAATTTACATGCTGACTTAGTTTTAGAACAGCAGTCATAGGTAAACATATTACTTTTACCATTGCCCATGTTATATACAAGGCCTTCTGATAGGAATTGCACCTGATGGTGATATATTTTTATTTTGCTATTTATTTAATTTATTTTTTTTTTACTTTTAGTTTTATTTGGAAGAACTGTAAGAGGAACCAGTCCATGCTTGTGTGATTCCTTATTTCTTATTAGTATTAATATAGTTTGGCTTTTATGAAAAGTGTGTCTCCTGGCTTTTCTTCTTGAATCAGCACATTTTTCTGTTTTATATATATATATATATATATATATATATATTTTTTTTTTTTTTTTTTTGCTCTTTTGCAGAATATTGATTTTCTAAGCAGGCAATTATTTGTTGTAGTTCTCAATGCAGGGAAAATAAATGTCCAGTAGGACTTGAACATGCTTTTTATTTGTCTCCAGTGAATATTTCTGGACTTAACAGTTCCTATGGAGTTGATTATTTTTTTTTATGAGGCATTACACTAAAGACATTTACCTTTACTTGTGATAAAATTCCATGGCTCTCAGAAAATCTTTTATCCAGAAATGCCCAGGTATGATAAACATTTTATCAGGAGTTGGAGCTATTCTTAGGGAGGATCTAAAACTTTATCACTGGAAATCTTGATTAACTGTCAATATTATTTTGATGCCCATGCGCTGGCCCAGTAATCAAGGAGCCTCAATCCTCACCACTTGCACCAGTGAGGGATGTGCACATTAGAAAGGATAACAAGTACACACACAGTAAAGTACAATTTCCCTTAAGAGCGCACAGAGATCACTGTCAGTCTGAGGCTGGTTGCTCTCTTTCTCTCCAGATCCCCAATAAGACTCCCCACTGGTACAACTATAGAGTGGGGTCCTTAGCCAGGGTCCCAGTCCAAGTCCTCCTAGCACTCTCTCTGTCCAACCAGTGCTTCATGTCCCTGCCCAAGTAGCTGACACACACACACACACACACACACTTTGAGATAAGAGTTATATACAAGCACACATATAATCATGGGGAAGGCTGGCACAGGTTATCCAGCTATGCCCCCTTCTCTCCAGACTATAAGGTAGAAATCACAGCCACCAGGACCCCTACTTATTAACTACTCTAAGGGCCTTCCCAAAGGGTGTCCAATTTTACTGTGCAATATTATTATCCAAATAGTAAGTGTGACCACAACTTTTAAGGGTTATTGGAGTGGCTTTGTACAGTGTCACTATATACATGCAATGTACCCTAGAGCTTAAATTATCTCTACACAAAACAGCCACAGTTGAAAGGTTTAAAAATATTTAATAATAAATAATAAAAACACAAGACAAATCTCCTCACTTTAACACCATGCTAATCAATAGTTCAGACATAGGAAAATGCTTAAAATAATACTGTAGAATAGTCTGACATAAATATAGAAAACAAATAGACAAAACTTACTGTTTTGTATCTATTTCTAAGAGAAATACTAAAGTCTAAGATCCTACTTGCATACAGAGCAAGCAAGTGCTGGTGAGTGACAAAATGCTATGATTGTCTCTCTATGAGAAAGTCTTAAATTGATAGTACATCACTGCTGTCTCATTTTAGATTACATGATTCTTGACACTTCTGATTTAATTTCCCAGGCTAACAGAAACTCAAGAGTTCTAACAGTTCTTTGATCTTGCACCTGGCCAGGAAACCACAGCAATAAAATAAATTATACATGTAAAATCTAGCAATTAACTCTAGTCACAAAACAATAGAAGGAATTCCTTAGTCCAGACATTCTTTCTCTTTGCTTTGAGATCAAACAGTCATAAAATGATTTACTTTATCAGTTTCTTCCAGCAGAGTGCACTGTGGTTACATTTTTGAAGTTCAACATTTAACACAGTTTTCTTTACATTTGTGAAACAGACTGTGGATTTTATTAATATTTACAATAACAAAGAATTATCTGCAAAATTCTATCTAGCTGGGCTGGCAGCCTTTCAGCTTTTCACAATCATATTAATGGGAACTCTTGCTGTACAATGGGTCTTATTAGTCAATGTACAAAGAAGTCTATTGTTCTCTTGAAAAGTCTAATATTTGTCTGAACAATGCCAGTTAGCAGTGCATTTTTTTCTCAACAAGCAGTTTAAATTTGCTTGAGATGCTTTAATAATATCTCTGTTTTATATCTCGCATCCATGTGATCATATTTATACACTCCTCTGCTAGTTCTTCTGTTCCTCACCTTTTCCCTTCATGATCAATAGGACATTCGGACAACTTTACCTTATGGAGGTTTTCCTTTTTTGCTAGATTTACAAGCTCCATGGGTCAAAAAAATAAAGCCCTGACTTTTATCTTATCTGTGCTAGTCTGACTAATAGTCCAAGTGCTGAAGAAGCTGACACAGCAGGGGTGTAAACTAAGCAGCAGTACTCATTTTTCTTAGGGGGGGTACTCTTGGCCCATTAAGAAGACCTTGATGATGGCACTTGTAAGGCATTGCATAACACTGTGAAACTGGAGCCTACCATTCATCAAAGCATGAGGGCAAACTAATGAGCAAGGATATCACTGAAGCCATGAGCATAGTTAAAAATAATTCTCTCTCACTGACATATGGTGGGACTACTCTTGATACCTGATGTAAATCTCACCCAAAGGGGAAAAGTGGGCCAATATGGTCTCACCCCCTACCAGACAGAATATTGGTTCTGTGGGACCACTGAAAGAGAGAGGCTTAATTAGCAATGTGGGGCTAGTGAACCCACATAATTAAAAAAAATCCAGTATTCTTTACAAGGTTATAAGTTTTCAACATGATTTCCTTCCCTGCCAGTTCATGAAAAAAAATGCTTCTATCCCTTTGCTTTTAACTCTGACCTTTTCTTCAAAACAGACTTTAATTTGGATCATCTTTCTAATTTATATGAGTAAACTCTCTTTTGAATTTCTGTAGTTACTGAGTTTATCCTAAGCCTGTTGCATATCTGTAATTCTATTCAGAGATTATTGTATTTGTCACCATCTCTACTTTATACAGCATGCACACTTCTGTTTCTGGCCTAATGCATTGTCATTTGTACACATGTGGTATTTGTTCTGTCTCTCTCTCTCAATGCTTTTTGTCATGTTTCTTGTATATATTTTATTACTCGGTCTTGCTGGCTCACTTTATCTCTGAAACCTGTTCTTAGTACTGTTGTTCATGCCTTATACTGCAGTATCTGCATACTTTTGCAAAATGATCAACTTTTTTTTTCCATTTCAGATAAACCTTTCCGTGGGTTAGCACTGGGTATAATGAGAATATTCTCTGCTTAGTTATATGGGAATATTCTCTACCATGGCATCTCATATTGTATTTTATAACTTACTTTTCTTTGGCATTTACACATGATTCCTTCATGTTTGCTTTTTACAGTTTCTGTCTCATGACTTCTGTCAATACTATATAATGCATGTCCTGGATTTTCGCTTAGCCTAGTGCTGGTCTAGGACACTTACCACATCATGGCTGGACCAGTGCCTTTGCATGGGAAGAATCATCACCCAGAGTTACAGTGATCTGTCTCTTGCTCTGCAGCTGCAAATCCTTGTCATAGATACAGGCTGCTGGATGACCTTTCCAGCTATTTCCTCGATGTCTAACTTATCTAGGATTTTCTACAGTCCAAAAACTCATCTGCAGTCAGTACTTCCATGTACTAAACATCACATAGCACACAGCAAGACTCAGCTAAGAGCACCAAATGTATTGCAAATGTAAAGATCATCATAGTCCAAAGTCACAGCACAGAAAGCTTCCTATAAATGAGAGCCTACTAACAGGAATAACCCCCACTACCCACAAAACTTACAAACAGACCATAGTATGGCTTCCTTGCAGAAAACAGTCACAAATGTATTTAATGGATAAATAAAATGAAGCTATCTCAGAGATACTGGATAAACTTATTATTCTCATGGTAAGACTGTATCTCATTACATAAGTACCTACCTATAGGTATACCCAACTATAAAGTACACTAACTGATAGTCCATGCTTGTAACCTTGTTTGGTAGACTTGTAAGTAATTTAATTTATACCCATGCAAAGTATCTGCTCACATACTTTTTCAAGTTTTGTAGACTTTCAGTATTACTGAAGCTTTAGCTGGCATATGTCAGCTATATTATACATGCCGACATAGTCAATTATGTTAACTACTAGATTTGTGTACTAAACATTAAATGTTGAATGTTTGATGGAAAGTCCACTGGGTTGAATAGAGCCCATTTTCAGTGGAGGCCCGGGAACAAAAACTCCATAAACAGAATACAGATAAGAGAAATAAGTAATTTAATTTATACTTAATTTATATTTTTACATATTTATGAATATGTCTGTGGTTCTTGTCCTGCATCCGTATAGCAACCAATTCCTTTGAAATGTATTGTATCCCCTTGCTGTAAAGCAACATGTTTACTGTATATTAACGTGATGTTAGTATGGTCTTTTTGCATCTGCTGTATTTTTTTCTAGGACCTAAATTACAGTAAAACATTATGTTGCCCTAATGCCATTGATGGTCATCAGTCACATATCAGTATAACTATACATTTATATATAGCATCTAATGGATAAAAAGGCTACTGTTAAATTTCAAGTGTTGGTCTTACGCTCTTAATGTTGTTTTTAAAGAACCATTTGTATAATATGTGTATTATTCTGTTTTTGCCATATGGCTGAGTCATGGATGAAAATGGACTCTGAATGGAACAGTAAACTTACCCAGTTAAAGGAAATATTACATAAATAAAATATAGTTTGGGGAAAAATTACTAGACGGCTAATGGGGTAATCTTTATTACAGTACATTTTCTTAATTTTTTGTGCTGCTTAGACTTCATCTTTGTTGTTGTTCTTAACTGCAGTACCAGTCCTTTCTAATAGCCCTGCATCTGTTACTGCTGTTATTTGAAAAGCGTAGTTTTAACATTTTCTTCCACCTCTGATGGCATGATCATGGTCCATTTGGATATTCTAATGTAGCTTGGTATTGAAGACATGCAAATAATAAGTTATACTCTTGCAAACTATTGAATCTCAAACTTTCTCTCAAGTTGTGTAGACTTTCAGTAATACTGAATGTGTTATAGAAGTTACTGTCTTCCTCTGATAAATGTAAGGCTCAATAGTGTGAGCCCTGGCAAAAGCTAAGGTATGATTCTTACAAAAAATATCGACTTCCTGAAATTGATCTTAAAGTTTAAATGAAGTTTTGGTGGCCTTTTCCCCTCCTGTGTCACCTCTATGTTTAAGGATTGCACATGACCTTCATTGATTGCTGTTGCAGTGTTGATTACACATGGGAAATAAGCTGACAAGGATATTCTACAGAGATCTGGCACAACAAAGCTTGGGTGATTTCTCATTGTGCATTGTGTGAAACATATGATTCAAGAGTGAAAATGCAAAGCAATAGCTAAGTGATCTATTGTGCACAAAAATTTTCAGAACTTTCTTGCTGCCAGCCCTAACAGTGAGACTTCACTTCCACTTAGGTCTTTTAGCTGTGCTGCCTATACCAGTTTTCATTGCATGTAAGTATCTCCATTTGGGAACCTTTGTCTTACCATCCTTTTTTTGACTAAATTTTTAGTTTTCATGCGAACTAGTAGGATTAAATGTAACTCAAGGAAGCAGATACTTTATAAAGGTAGTCATAATGAATGTTTATTTTGCTTAGACCCCAGTCACAACTATAAGATGTACACCATTTGTCATTCACCTGTTCCTAAAACAGTAAAGAATTGCTTATCTTCTCTTGACATTTATCTAGAAAACCAGAGATTAAAGGAGCTCATGTAGGGTAGAATGGCCTAGAAATCATCTCAGATAGACCTGCATCAGCATCCAAGAAAGCCTAAAAAATCATACCTCAAATTTTGGTCAAAGAGGAAGTTCATGGTATTCTTAATAAAGAACATGAAGGGTCCACTCTTTCCAGTTATGACCATACTAACGATCCCACGAATAAGAAGCAGAAGACTAAACATACCTCAACTTCTTCTCCTTCTGATGTCCTTCCTTATCACTGTTGCAGTATTTCTGACTAAAATAATATCCTTCTGAGAATAGCCATATGTTTGGTCAACATACCAAAGCCTTAGGCCCTTCCAGATTCTGTATGTCAGACATATATCCTACATCCAGGATGTAAGGTACATAATGATGTGTGAGTACCTAATCCTCAGAAATTCTTTGCCACCAGTTCGAATGCAATTTTTTTGAATTTGGTCTGTGAAGTTGTTCATTGCGTTCTCTCAGCTACTGAGCCTACAGCAGATAAGTACCCCCTCTGGAACTTTTCCTCCTTTCATATTGTTGAGTTACCTTTTTATATGTCATCCAGAAAAAGGATGTGTGACTGTGAGAGGCAGATATTCCATAAATATAGGCACATGTGCCTTTTCCATGATCACACCCAATGTACAATTTATCGGGCTTTTGTACACAAGACCCTTCATAGCCACTTGTTATTTCTATTTATCTGGAGTAGCAGTGTCTGAAGTTACTAGCCAAGGGAACTATGTTCTCTTAATCGTCCCAACTGTAGGTTCAGCCACTTCTTAAGAAGAAGGCCAAAAAGATGCATTTGGAGTCTTCAGCTGTCCAGCATCTACCATACAATCTCTCGGGTCAGATGCAGAACCTGAGGATCATCAATTTACAATGCCAGCTCCCTCAGTCACAACCCAATTACAGTCTGATATGAGGTTGGTTTACCTACATGTTCATTTAGGCTAAGCATGTATCTGCTATAGATGAGATGGGGGAGCTGTTGGCTGGTTATATCTGAATTGACTAGGGGAATTCCCCAGATTCTTGTTAGGGATGATGTCTCTGGTTCCTTCATTGAAATCAGGCATGGTTATGAACCTCATAAACTGATTAGAGCAGATTTCCTCACAAGAAACTACAGACGTCTAAGCATGTAGCTCCTGTGGCCAAAATTCCCCGTAATAAAGTGCCATAATTTCCCTCGGGGTCTTTTCAAGGCCCTTATGGCCTTAAAGCCCCCATCTCAGGTCATCAGAGCCTTCTGCTGTTCATTTTTCTTCTATTCCCTCTAGAAGACTTAGGGAGTCTGATTCATATGATAAAGATTTAGATTCTGGGGAAGAATCTCTAGTGAATTCTTGTCCAGTTCATTGCATTAGGGTCAGAAGATGACACTTTTTCTCCTGATTCTCCTACTGAGAAGCTTTCTTTTGGTGACACCATGTTAAAAAAGATGGAGCATTTTCAGTGGAAGGTTCCCAAGTGTTTGAGATCCAAAAGAGGTATTTTGACCTCTTACAGATGGACTCTTTCAGGCCTTCTTGTATTGTAAGTCTGTTTTGGATACCTTTTCTTCTGCTTCCTTGGCTCCTGAGTTTCAGTTCTCAGTTCCTAAGAAACCTGACAGGTTTTACAAGTTGCCAAAGGTTCAAAAGTTCTTATATAAGAATCCTTTTTCTAATCTTGCAGTCATTTCTCTTTTTACTGACAAACCTATGAAATTACTGTCTTCCTCTAAACAACTCCCCTCTGAAAAGGCCAATATGGACAGGTATGGAAAAAAGTGTATACTTAAGCCATCCTGACTGTCAGAGCTGAAAATTAGCAGATCTTTATGATGGGGTATATGCTGGCTCTTCTGACCAAGCTTGGAGGTGTTTTGACTGGTATACCTGACTCTGAATGTAAAATATCTGCCATTTCTCTACTTAGCCCTGCTTCTCAGGTGACTCGCTATTTATTAAATGCAGCTACTGTATGGACAAAAGTGCTTAACATTTTATCCAAAAAAATAAAATGGTGTTCTAACTTTATTCTGTATTGGAGTTACTGCTTACCAACTTTTGCAGCTCCAGATTATTTGGACCAGGTTGTGGTTACTAAGTTTCAAAGGAATTATCATTCTAAGTCCTCCTTTGTACATAGGCAGCAGAAATATCCTTTAAGGGCTAAGAGAACTTCTAAAAGGGGCTTTCCTGCTAATCCTGCTTAAGAATACAGAGGTTCGAAGCCCTCTTTCCCTGACAAATCTGCTTCTATTTGACAGTCATCTTTCCCTGCCCCTCATTCAGATTCCTCTTTCCCTCCAGTTAACTATGTGTCTTCCCATCTGGCAACAAATCACCATGGATTTTTGGGTTGTTTCCATAATTCAAAGGGGTTACTTCATGATTTGTTGTTCCCTTCCACCCATTTTAGGGATTCTTCGACCACCGCATTGCCAGTTTCCTCACCTTTGTCCATTTCTTCGGGATGTTTAGTTTCATGGAATTATTCAGCCTGTTCTTCCTTCCCAGAGAGACATAGGGTTTTATTCCAGGAGATTCTTGGTCCCCATTAGGAGGGCATTTGGAGGCCCATTCTGGATCTCTCTTCTCAATACTTGTCCAAGAGTTCCCTCTTTTGAAATATTGTCTCTGTAGTCCCTGTTTCCCTTTCGACTTCATCAGACCTACCTGGTCTGCCTGAACCTGAAGGATGCTTATCTTCTCATACCTATTCATCTTCTCTTCAGAATTTTTTTTATGGTTTGGGGTTTCTTCCTCATATTATCAGTTCTCTCCTTTCCCTTTTGGTCTTTCTACAGCATGGAAGGTCTTTACTGAATGTGTGGCTTCGGCAATGCCCTGCTGCACAATTCATGGTGTCCAGAATTTCCCTTATCTGGATGACCTTCTTATTCAAGCACCTTCTTGGTTTATTATTCTACTGAATCTAGAATTTACTTTGCTTCTGCTTCACAGAGTGAGGTTTACTCTAAAGCTAAAAAAAATGTGTTCACCCTCCTTCACAAGATCAAGGTTTTTTCTGGGATGCCATTGATGCTTTTCTTCTTCCTCCCAAAGGCACCTTCTTGACAGTGTTATTCTAGTCCTTTTTCCTTTACAAGTGGTGTCTGCAAGATACTTTCTGGGAACCCTGGGGTACATGACTTGCACCATTCCTATGGTTCCTTTCACCAGGCTTCATATGAGAAAGCATTCAGCATCATCATCCTCTGGAATTTCCCATTCCTCTCTTGTCTTGTCTCAGACAGGAATTTCATTGGTGAATTTTTCTGATTTCAATGAATCCAGGCCTGAACTTTTGAGTTCCTCCCTCCATTGAGGAGCTGTATACAGATGCTTCATTTCCGGGTTGGGGGGGCTTCCTCCAAAAACATCAGGGTCTAGATAGTTTGGTCTCCCTGACAAGTGAAAAACCATATTAACTTCAGAGATATGAGAGCTCTACTTCTAGCTTTTCAAGCCCTGTTTTTCCTATGGGTTCTCTGTCCTCTTAGGGTTTTCACAGACAGACACCACTGTCATGTGGTACATAAACAAGCAAGGGAACACAAAGTTCTACCTTCTTTGCAGACTAGCTCCTCTTGTTTGGAGGTTTGCTATCAGTCATATTCTGATCCTTCAGGTGGTTTACATTCTCTCATAGGATCATAGGAGATTACTAGGATATCGACACGGAGGTCATTTTAAGCTTAGCCATTTCAACCCAGTGTAATACTGTAGAAATACTAGTCAATACCCAAGATTGTATTTAGCAATGACTGCCCATATCCAGCTGGATTGTGGGCATTATCCTCTATAAGAATGTATGGTGCCCAATCCACTCATGCAGGTTCCTCCTGAACAGTGTCATAGAGGTGCTCTGTTTCACTTGAAATGGTAGCCTGTTCCAAAGATGTGGCAGTCACTGGGAGATAAAGCTGTCCCTCTAGCAAGTTCTATTTAAGTCACAAGCCATATTTAAGTCCCTGGAATAGGTAGCCCTAGACCCATTTAATTTAACGATATGCAGTAAGTTCATTAGGTTTGGGTCTTTGGTTTCCCTATAAGCCAGGCATAAGTCTCCCCTAAGAAGTCTATAGTATACTAAGTATAGTGACAGGAACTTTAGTCAGTCTGTATAAGGTAAATGCTGGAAGCCCTTAATCTTTGTTAGAAACCTCTGAGGTCTCTATAATTGCTGCAGGTGCTTAGTACGGTATGCTTTGTACTCAATTATGGACCAAATAAGTGCCGAGTAAAGGGGGATTATAACTTCTTTTGCACTCAAGGTGATGCCTTTACTAATCAAGTGAGCTATGTGGAAAGCTTTCCTTACAAAGGTAGACACGTGGTGGTCAAAGTTAAGGTTATAGTCCCTTACCACTTCATGGGTACTTAGGTATTGTTGTTTTTTTAGTGTGAGGGGATATTGTTTGTGGTGAAGGTAATGATGATACATTTCTTTGCATTCACTTTGAGACCGTGACTAATACACCAGTCCTTGGTCTGTGTGATACTCTCCTGGAGTATACTAACATCATTTGGTAATTCAGTGATTGCACCTAGTTTACAGTCAACTGCAAACTTGGTCAGCCACAACCCTTTAGTTTTGACCTGAATTTCTGAGAAGTATATACCAAACAGTGGGGGCCCAAACACTGACTCCTGTGGTACCCCACTGAAAACAAGCCTGCTGGCTGATGTGGAGTCACCCACTTGATAGTGTGTATCTGGTTTGTGAGCCAGTTGGCAACCCATCTTACAATGAAGGGATTTACATTCAGTTTGCCATATTTATTGGTAATGCCTGAATGTGGGATTATGCCAAAAGCCTTTGCCAAGTTGAGGTATGTTGTTTGCACAGATCTACCCTCATCAATGGCCTTGGTCACACTTTCAAAGAAATTCACCATATTTAACAGGCAGGATATACCCTTCATAAGCCGAATTGGGTAGGATCCAGTGCTTGGAGGTCACCTATGTCTTTATTTATGAGGTCCATAATGATATGTTCCATGGACTTACAGATAAGGCTGGTCAGGCTTATGGGTCTGTAATTCCCTGTGTCTGTTGCTAGGCCACCTTTGTGCAGGGGCATAACTGTAGCTGTTCTTCATTCTGCAGGAACAAAGCCTGTGGTTAGGCTATGATTTGAAAAAGTACTTAAGTGTTGATGCTTGCTCATGTTTTAGCCTATTTAGAAGACAACCTAGGATGTCATCTGGTCGCATAGAGACTGTGTTGCTTGCCTTGGACAGGTCTTTGAGGACCTGCTATTCAGATAAGGTCGGGGGAAGTTTGGGGGAGGATTTTTTTGTAAGTTGGGAGGGGATAAGGGAGTGAAATTTTCACCAAACCTATCCGGTATCAGGTTTGCTATTTCCCTGGGGTCAGTGTGTTTGATACCATTGGCCACCAATTCTGCACATGCTTGGGTCCTACCCTTTAGGTTATGTACATAGCTGTAAAAGGCCTTATGGTTATCCTTGGCAGCAATTCCTAGGTTTCTCTCAAAGGAGCTCTTGGAGGATTTGACAAGTTGTCTTATTTGCTTGTTAAGGCTGAGGAGGGTGCTTTTCCATTCCTGGGTCCTTCTCTTTGTTTTCTTGGACAGCAACTTCTTTTGTTTATTGTAGAGTTTCTTGATGCTGCTAGGCCATCATGGCAGCTTGATTTTTACTTGAGGCTCTGGCTTTCATTCTATCTGGTACAGCCAAGTTTATACACTTATGCAAGTGACTGTATAGGGCTTTAGTGTACGCTTCGAAGTAGTTACCACTTTCAGCTTGGGGTAGGGCTTGGCATGCATTTATGCCTTCACCTAGGAGGATACCTAGGAGGATATAGTTTTCCTTGGTGAAGTTTGTTTAGTCTGATTTCACCCTTTGTGAGTTCTGGTGTTAGTCTCAGTTCGAAGGTGACTGATTTGTGGTCAGTTTTAACTAATGAGGATCCAACAGTTGTAGCAAAGAATCTGTTTGATATGTTGGTGAGGAACATATCTAGAATTTTTGTTCCTTTTGACAGGATATGTACAATTTGCCCCAGGGCATTTGAATTCACAAAGTCAAGGAACTTTTGTGCTAGTGAGTTTGGACTAGATTAGGTTTCCCAGTTGATGGTGGGATAATTGAAATCCCCCATAACCAGTGTGTTCGGTAAAATTTGGATTGTCTTCTGTTTGGTTAAGTAGGCTTCATGGGTTTTGTGACCCATGGAGGGGGATATATAACAGGCTAGGACTTGAATGGGGATCTTACCTACCATAACCTGGATTTGGAGTAACTCCATGTAGTTTTCCAGTCTAACTAGATGGGAGGTGAATTTATCTCTAACATATATTGAAACACCGCCTCTTTTGGTTTTCACATGTGTGTTTTGTGGTCTAAAGGTGTGGAAGGCATTGTCACCTTGCAGTGTTGGGGTACTCTCTGAGGCCTTAAACCAGGTTTCTGTGACTGTACAGGCATCTACATCTTCTAGTGATAGAAGTGCTTCCAGGCAGTACAGTTTTTGGTTTAAGTGCCTAGCATTTAGCAATATGACCCTTATTTTGTTCTGATTGGTTAATTTCACATCAGTAATGTTGTTTTCGAGACCGTGCCTAAAAAAGGCACAATGGGGGAGGCAAGAGCCTTTGCCAGCAGCTGAAAGCTTAGGTGTGTCAGGTGCAAACTGTCTCTGGCGAAGCAGCGATGTTTGTCAACCATGGCTTCCCAAGCAGACAGGAACTGGATCCCCTTGGAATGACACCAACAACTAAGCCAATTATTGAAATCAGACATTTTTTTGTTTATATTGTGGCATCATTCTAGGTGAGGGTAGTATGCTGCTCAAGGCTAGGGGCATACCTGCCTGAGACACATACTCAGAGACATCGACCATGTCTCGATCCATAAAGTCCAGTGAGGTATGTTTTAGGTCATTCACACCAACATGAGCTATGACAGAATCATAATGGTACTTGTTGCTGAGAGACCTGAGTGCATGTGTGATTTGGTGAATCCTGGCACTGGACAGGCAGCTGACTGTGACTTTCTCCTTGTCTAACCTGGTGAGTAAAACATCCATGTGTCTCACTGTTGAGTCTCCAATGTCAAGAAAACTTGTTTTTTGAGTGTTACGCCTTATGGGCTTGGTTGCTGAGACACTGGTGTTACTTTGTATCATGGGTGCTGTGGAGACTGTTTTAGCTATAGCAGACTTGTGTTTTGGAGGTCTCTGGTGTTTCAGCAAGTAACCTCCACTTATGTGGATTTTCATGTTTGATGCATACTATGTGTGTGAGTAGTGGTATATGTATGAATAGTGGTACTATGTGAATATGTAGTGGTGGGGGAGTTGACAACATTATCCGTGTTACTGTTTTACGAGTGAGGGAGAGCATAGATTCTAGTTTCTTGCTGTAAATACATCTCTTTCACTTTGTACTAGATTGTTTTATTAGTAGAGGGTTGTCTGTTTACATGAGGTAATTGCTACACTGCCTCAAGATCCAAGTCGACAAAGTTGGCAGGAGAAACAAGGGTATTCCAACTGTCCATAATGCTAGGTTGAAAATTGCTGCCACTAGGGTTGGCTTTTCAGAAACAATCAAGGAGAAGCTCAGTGAATAGATATTTCTGCCTGGGTTTTAAGGGAAAATGTGTTGAATTTAGCTGTCCAGCTTTGGCACACAATTGTGTGGTAGTACGACGTGCTGCACGATGCACAAACAAGTAGAAACCTGCTCAGCTGCAGAGCCTAAATACCAGAAACTAAAACTTAAAAAAAAAGTCTAATAAAATTAAAAAGGACCAATGAGGATGCCTATCCAAGCCCTAGACTGGCCTGTTTTTGCCAGTCAGGTCCCAATCAACATGATTCTCTCATAAAAATGCAGATAGGCCCCTTCCAATCCAAGATGACCTGAAAAATGTGCTAAGAACAAAAAAAACACTACAAACAGTTCCAAAAGCAGCAGGCCTGGATCTGGACTATGCTACAGGTACTAGCTACCCTAGTTTCAGTGGGAAACTCTAGAGAATGTTTAGAATTCCAGAAAAAATAGCACAACCTAGTGTCAGAAAAACTGAGCAGGTCCAGGGCAGATCCTCACAAATGAATGCTTCACAAGAAGGTCTTCCTGCACATTATCCATTGGTGGGGTACTCCTTAAGCAGGTCTTTATGCCTCTCCTCTGAACAGGCATCTTCTCAAGTTCTGTTTCAGTGTGCCAAGTCCTGAAGCATGGAAAATGCTCATCATGTTCCTTTTTTTTTGGAAAGGGGTGTTCATGTATGCTTAGCCCCATGTTCCTCTGTTGCCCTAGGTACTACACAAGATCAGGTGGGATGGGTCCCAAATCTTTTGGCCTAGATAGAATCGGTCCCCCTTCTGCTTCATCTGGCCAGGGACAATCATCACAAGTTACCTCACAAGACACATTTCCTCATGGAGGACAAGGACTGTATTGTTCACCTACATTTGACTTTTTGAGTGACAAGTTTTTGATTCCTTTTCAACACCAGTTTTCTGAGAACATGCTTTGGGTTTTGCAGGGAGGGTGGAAAATCCACTACTAGAAAATCCTATGTTGTTAAGTGGAAAAGATTTTCTATTTGGTGTCACATGCATGGACAGGATCCTCTTTTAGTGGGTGTTCCTGTTGTTCTTTCTTATTTGTGTCAGCTGCTCAATTCTGGTTTGACATATTCATTTGTAAAAGATTTGTCAGCCATTTCTGCTCATTTGCCTTTGGATCCCCCACTTTCCTCTAGATTTAAAGTTAAACAGTTTCTGAAAGGTGTCCTGCATATTAGACCCACAAGAAAGCCCATTTTGCCTTCTTGGGATCATAATTTTGTTTTCTGCGTGATGAATCAGCCTCCTTTTGAACCTGCAGCTTCTACTCTGCAATTCTGTGCTTGGAAGGCTGTGTTGGTGGCTCTTACTTCTGCCTAGAGGGTCTCTGAAGTCCAGGCCCACATGCCAGCTCCCCCTTTTCTAATTTTTCATGAAGCTAGAGTTTTTTCATCATACCAGTCCTTTTATGCTTAAGGAGTTCAATGACTTGTCTGTAAATTATTCCACTTATCATCATCCTTTCCTTTTTCCCTTCACCTCAGAATAGTGGTGAGGGGATTTTAATTTAGAATTGTATTGACAGCTCAGATACTGTTTGAATAAGACTAAAGATGTTAGAAAATTTGAGCAACTTTCTGTTTCCTTTCATGCCAAGAAATTGTATTTAGTTGTTTCTAAGCAAACCATCTCCTCTTGACTTTCTAAAGCCATTTCCTTTTATTATTCTTTTAATGGTAAGCAGCTTGCTTCAATTTATGTTTATTCTGCAAGGGTGGTAGCCTCTTCTGGTGCTTTTTTTTTCAAGGGTCTGGATAGTAAATCCATTTTGGAAGCTTTTACTTGGTGTTCTGTACATACTCCTATTAAACATTACATGTTAGATGAAGTTTCTAGGGCCAGAGCTGGATTTGTCAAGGCCATTCTTCATGACTTTTCAGAGGGCTGCTCTGTTTCTTCCTCATCCCATCCTTTTCAGTAGCTTTTGAACTCTTTTAGTTAGGACTATTGAAACAGTGATAAAGAAGGACATAGTACAATCATGTAAGAACCTACCCTAACAGTAGATGTCCTACTTTTCACTTTTGCAGTATTACATACCTCCTTCCTTCCCCTTCTCCGTTCTATTTCCTTATCCTGTGGCTGAGGGGGTCCTTGTTTCCCCTCTTTATGGATGCATGCACCCTTTCTTATCTTTTCCTTTTGGGATGCTCTGGTTCTCCTTGGGCACCTCATATCTGGGGATTAGGTGCTTATATACCACTTATGTAACATACATCTTGGATGTTGGACATGCATCTGATCTACAGCACATAGAAAATCCTAAGGCTTTGGTATGCTGGCCGGATGTACTGCCATCCTTGGTGGGATTTCCCTTTAGTAATGAATATTGCAGCAGGGAAAAGTTGGATATCTACTATTATGGTAAGTTCTTCTAAATGTGTCCTTTCCTAGGTATCAGGAGAAGGAGTAGTATGGACTCTCCAATTGGATTTTTATTTATTTTATTATTTATTTATTTTACATTTGTTGACCGAGTTTGTCCAGCTGAGCTGATGGCCCTTTTTCAGCGGAGGCACGGGGAGAAAAGATCCACAGGTTTACAATAAAATTGTAAATGAAAATAGCATTATAAACAAAAACATTATCATTTTAAAGTTGGAACAATAAAAGTGTAAAAATTATTTACAGAGTTTAAGTTTACATTTAACTTAAGATATGTGCATAGACAATATGCAAAGTTTGTAAGTACAGCCAGCTAGTTAGTGAAGATCATACATGTATAAATAGAAATATTTTTAAGATTGAGTGACAGGTAATTACCTAGATAAGATGACTAATAGAGCTGATACAACAAAAATAAACCCAATGAGGGCAGACAGTAAGCTGCATATGGAGGGTGAGTACCATGATATATCTAGCAACTTTTTAGGTAGTCTTCGGTGGATGATTTAAATTATTTTGAGTTGTTTGAGTGCTCTAATTTCCAATGGGAGTTTGTTCCAAGAAATGGTTGGGTAGTAGCTATAGAGGTTTTGGCCAGTTTTGGTCTTGAGTTTACAGATTTTCAGTAAGTCTTGGTCTGAGTTACAGAGTGTCCTAGAAGGAGTGTAGAAGGAGATTGGAGGAGACAAGTTGGGGTAGAAAGATAGTTGGTACAAGACAGAGCAAACCCATGTCCCTGAAGCCCCCTCGGTTCTTCTCCTCTTTTTCCTCTCTCACTCCTAAGACAAACCAGGACCGAAACACTAAAGGTGGAGGGGTGTCAATATTCACCAAGGATATTCACACCACCAGGCTAGTTGGCCAACACAATGTGTCTGAAATTCTCCAAGTGCAACTAACACTAGGTAAGATTGCAATCCAAATTGTAGCTTGCTACAGATCCCCCACCATACCCCAAGATTCTCACTACACCTTTCTAAACATACTGGAAAATATTAAGATAGAACCAAACACCCTAATACTGGGTGATTTTAATTACCCTGCCATTAACTGGGAAAACTACTCATGTCCCAACACCTTTGCGCAACGGTTCTTGGAATTCATAAATTCCAATGCCTTGGATCAACTAATCCATAGTCCCACCAGGGGCTCCAATATCCTAGACCTGGTCATTACCAACATGGGAAATCAATGCTCCACACCTATGGTCACCCCTTGTTAGTCAGGTCTGACCATAAGCTAATCACCCTTAACATCCACATCCCACCCCCACCCCCCAGTAAAGAAACCACCATAAAAAACTTCTCTAAAGCCAACTTCATGCTACTCAAGTCAGAAGTGACAAACTTCATGACACCCATGCAGATGGGAACTGAAAGTTCAACTGCTGAATCCTACACTAAGGCACTATACGAGCACATCCACTCATGCATGAATCGTGCCATCCCAAATAGAACCAAAATGCTCTCATCCAAAAAAGGAAGCCAATCTGGTGGTACCCTGACATAAACAAACTTTACAACAAAAGGAAGAAACTTTTGCAGAAAAGAGGAAAATCCCAGGATGCAAAAAACTCCCTTACTAGCCTCAGTAAGAAACTGAGATGCCTCATAAAATCCTCCAAAGCTAGTTACGAAAATAAAATTGCCAAAGATTCCAAAGACAACCACAAAGCATTCTATAACTATGTCAAGCATCTAAATGGCAATGCTCAGATCTGCTCTGAGCTAAAACAGAATGACATTAAATATACTGATCCGAAGGATATTGCCAATATCCTGGCAGATCGATTCAGTGCCAACTTCACCCCCCTCTCACCCCCTAAGTGGCCCATCTCAATACCAGAAGATTGCCAAATTCCAGTAATAACGACCACACAGGTACAAAATGCACTCTCTAAAGCCAAGAATACAGCATCCATGGGACCAGATGACATCCCGGGCTGTGTACTACATGAACTACAATATGAACTGGCACCTCACCTAAGTGTCATGTTTAATCATAGCCTCACCTCAGGTTTCGTGCCCACTGAGTGGCGCAGAGCTACAGTTATCCCAATCCACAAGGGGGGATCCACCTTGGATCCCGGAAACTACTGTCCCATCAGTCTGACAAGCCTTATCTGCAAGGTCATGGAGCGTATTATCATGGAACTTATAAACAAAGACATTGGCAACCTTCAAACACTGGACCCCACCCAGTTTGGGTTTGTGAAGGGCCGATCTTGTCTCCTGAACCTGATTGACTTCTTTGAATCAGTCTCCAGAGCCATGGACAAGGGTAAGGTGGTCCACACAGCCTATCTAGACCTTGCCAAGGCCTTTGACACCATCCCCACTCTGGAATCATAGATAAACTTGCTAAGTTGGGCATTAATCCCTATGTCACCCAATGGGTTGCTAAATGGCTTACTGATAGAACCCACACTGTAAAAGTAGCCGACTCCAAATCCAGCTCCAGACAAGTGACAAGTGGAGTACCTCAGGGTTCAGTCCTGGGGCCACTCTTGTTTGGCATCTACTTCTCTGAAGTACAGGTCAACACTAAGGGACTCTGGCTAACAAAGTTTGCAGATGACTGCAAACTGGGAGCCATTATTGAATCCCCAAATGATGTGGATACTCTACAAAAGGGCCTTACAGAAACAGATGCTTGGTGCCAGAGCCATGGGCTCAAGCTCAATGCCAAGAAATGTATTGTTATCCCCTTTGGGAAAAAACATGTATCCATGAATTACCATATAGGTGGCAGTACACTAAACACAGAAAGTGTGATAAGAGACTTAGGGACACAGGTGGACAGTGGTCTCACCTTCGATAACCACATCGCCACAACAGTCAGGAAACCCTTCTATGTGGCACACCTCATCATGAAGGGCTTTTCATCCAGAAAAAAGGAGGTCATTGTCCCACTGTACTCATCCCTCATTAGACCCATTATAGAATACAATGCCCCATTTGGTATGTACCTCTCAAGATATCTGCAACAACTGGAAAGGCCTCAGAAATACCTCACTAAAAGAATCACAGGCCTAAAGCAGATGCCCTACGCTGACCGCCTTAAAAAACTCCAGCTATACTCTGTCGCATATCGTCTACTCAGAGGCGATCTCTGCTTAACATACAAGGCCATGTCAAACCCAGAGCTGTTGGACATGCTACACTTAAAGAAATCCCAATCCCTCAGAGCTACATGCTCCAGGGATCTAAACCTTGTCATCACAATAAACAAAACATGCTGGAGGGATAGGTTCCTGACCCAGAGACTCCCCAGACTCTGGAATAGATTGCCCATACATGTCAAGCAGAGTGCCTCTTTGGACCTCTTCAAGAGGAACCTTGGCGGTTGGATGGGAGAAAGGAAATTCACCCCAGGGATCATGTCAGTCGCCCTGCTAGACAGGGGTCCAGGAAAGTAAATAATGTGGGAAGAAATAGCCAGGGAATTGTTATGGCTAGGCTTGTATAGGCCCTAGGGCTGATAGCCTAGTACCAACCTATGAACCTATCAACCTATGAATCTGCTGAAGTGGAAAATTCAGAATCGGAGGAAGATTCCTTGGCTTATTTTTCTCAGATCCTTTCTCCATTTGGATTGGAGTCTGAGGATGAGGATTTTGTGTCTCCAGACTCACCCTTAGAAAAGATTTCCTTCATTAATATGGTCTTGAAAATGAAGCATCACATTCACTGATAGGGTAAGCAGGTGGCTGATATACAAAAAAAAATGTATTATGACTTGTATATGGAAGGCCCCATGTCTTCTGCAATTCTACCTATGTTATAGGATTCATAAAAAAAAAAACACAGCTTCCTTAAACCTAGATTCCCAACTTTCAGCACCTGAAAACCTAATAGGTTTTACATGATCACAGGCTCTCATAAATTTCTTTACTAAGCTTCTTCAGTCCCAGCAGTTTGTATAGAATCTGACAATATCACCAAGAAGATTCCATCTTCTGATGCTTTACCTAGTGATAAAGACAGTAGGGTCATAAGAAAGTGTACACTTCTGAAACACTTTTTTCCTTGCTATAAATTCTGAAACCCATATGAACAAATATGTTTTATCTACTCTGAGTGACATGAGCAAATTACTATCAGACATGCTTGAGTCAGACAATAACGCTTATATGTTGTCTTTGCTTAAGTCTACTATGCAAGTAGTCACACACTCTTTTAAATGCAGTTATAATGCTGTAGATCCTTATTCTAGAGCTGCTGCTACTTGGTTTGCTTTACTGGAGTAGTTCTGGTTGAGGTTACACTCTTTACCAGACATAGTCAAGTCCAGATTATTGATTATCCCAAAATTCCATAGAAATTATCCTTCTAAGGCTGAACCCTTATTTTCCACAGGAGCAACTCCAGCAAAAAGGTAGAATGTTATCCAAAAAGAAGTTCTAGGCAAAATCAAACACATATTTCAAAGGACCTTAAGGGTACCTTTCCAAAGAAATCAGCCTGTTTGTGATGATCTGCTTCTTCCTCTCCACCATCTTCCACCTTGGTCTACCTCCGGTTTCTCTATCAAGGAAACTTTTTCATTTCCTTTCTGCATGATGACTTATAACTTCTGACCAAAACATCCACATCATCATACAGAAAGGCTACTAATGAATTTGTTTTATTCCTCCAACTCACTTGGATATTCTGCAAGTGACCACAGAGCATGAAAACCTGGTTTTACGCATTCTGAATTAGTTTTTCCATCAATGTTATACAACTAGTTTCAATTCACCAGTAGATAAAGGGGGTTTGTTCAAGACAATTTTAGTCCAGAGAAATGAGGGTACCTGAAAACCCATTCTGGATTTATCAGTCCACAATATCTTCTTAATGGTGACATAAATGTAAATGCTATCCCTACAAAATCTTCTTCCAATGATCCTTCCTTATGTTTTCATGGTCACCTTAGATCTAAAAAGATGTATATCTCCGTATCCCCATCCACCAAGATCATAAAAAATGTTTGCCTGTCATCTTTCTACATTTTCAAAGGTATTCCTGAATTGCCCAGCAGGAGTCATAACTTTTTGCAGGCTCCAAGGTATACATATGTAGCCCTACCTACACCACAGTCTTCTCCAGGAGTCTTCAATAGACAAGTGTCTTCTGGATCTCAAGTTTCACCACAGAACTTTTTCTTTGCTTGGACTTCAAAATAAACTAGAACATTTGGTCCATCTTCCATCTCAGACCTAGTATTTTTAGGCTGCTATCTGAGCACTTTTTCCACAATGGCATTTCTTCATCAGGACAACATGCACAATTCTCTCTGTTTACTTCCAGTTTCTCCTTCTCCTAGAATTCACATCAGCAAGGGAGATATTGAGATCCCTGGGTATACGGCTTCAGCCATGCAAATGGTGCCTCTTACCATACTCCACATGATGAAAATTTAGTGGTACCTCAAGTGTTTTTAGATACAGCATTCCTACCCTCTGAACATGCCAGTGCATTTCCTGTCCTTCCTTAAAAAAGAGTTTCTGTTGCAAATCATTTAGCTATCACTCAATTCATGATTGCCTTTTCTGATTCCCTCCTCTTGCCAGGAAGTTTCCACAGATACCTCAGATCTAGCATGGAGAGCTTGTTTGAGGAACAGGAATATGCAGGGCATGTGTTGAGGACAGGACAGAGAAAAACACATAAATATCAAAGAAATGAAAGCCCTGATGCTAGTCCTTCATTTCCTATTAGGAGCCCACCCAATTCACACAGACAATACACAGTTATGTGGTGCATCAACAAACTGGGAGGGACAAAATCTTATGCCTGTAGAGTTGCTGTTGCAGCCTGGAAGACAGCAGTTCAACACAGTCTCGTTTTTCGGTCAGAGTAGATTCCATCAGAAATTAATACAGAGGCAGACTGCTTGAGAAGATCTATGGCAGGACCTCATGAATGTTTAGTGAACTGAAGGGTCTTTTTGCAGATTGTCCTTCAGTAGGGGACTCCTCAAATGAGTCTTTATAATTAAACTCTGAACAGGCAGCTCAAACTGTTTTGCTCAAGAGTCTCATGCCCAAAGATTTAGAAAATGGATTCCATATCAATCTCATGGAAAGGAAAATTCCTTTATGCTTTTCCTCCCTTTCCTCTGATTCTGAATGTATGGCTCCAAATACAGCAGAACAACCCACAGATGCTGTCGGAGATCCCCTTTTAGCCAAGAATAATTTGGTTCTCCCTTATCTTTCACCTGACCAAGGGTAGTCACCACAACTGATGGAGTTGTTTACACAACAGAAAGGCTGTCACATTCAACCAGACTTGTAAACCCTAAACCTAACATGTGATAGGAGTCTGATGCCATTCAGGCATCTCTTGTCCGAGGATGTGCCACAGGTATTACATGAGGTTAGAAAAACTGCTGCAAGCGTTATATTTCCAATTAGATGTAAGTTTCTTTTTAGTGCCAAAAGGAAAAAAAACAGGACCCTTATCATATGGATATTCCTACTGTTCTCTGTGTGAGCTGCTCAATTCAGGAGTGGCATATTTTTGCACTAAAGCACATTTGTCGTCCATCTTCATCTGCTAACCTTCATATCCTCATGTTTCTGCACATTTTGAAGTCAGACAGTTTTTGAAGGTATACTCTTCATCAAGCCATAAAGAAAAAAAAAATTCTCCATGGGATCTAAATTGTGTTTTGGTGAAACATGACTCATCCTTTTGAGCATATCTCTGTTTCCTGTTTAAAATGGTTTACCTGGAAGACAGTCTTACAGATGGGCCTTACTTCATAAAAAGGAGCCTCTAGAGTTACAAGCCCTTATGGCTTCTCCTTCTGTACTCATTTTTCACAGTGATAGCCCTGCGTTTATTGCTGAGGTCATTAGTGAAATATTTCTAAAGCTAGCCATAAAGCTGCCTACATTCTTCCCCAATCCTCAAAATAAGGGAGAAGTAGTTTTGTATTTATGAAACGTTCAAAGATAGCTAAGATTTTATCTTGAGAAATTTAAAACGATTAGGAACTCTGATCAGCTATGTATTTATTTTTAGGATAAAAGCTCAGTTGCCTTGTCACTAAACAAACCATCTCCAAATGGATTTCCTTAGCTGTTTTTTTTTTGTTATTCCTTTATGGGAGAAAAAATCTTTCAGCCCAGATAGAAACATATTCTACCAGGGCTGTATCTTCTTCTGGTGCCTTTTTCAAGGGTCTGGACTCAAAATCCATTTTAGAAAAAGAAACTTGACCTTCCATTTGCACCTTTACTAAGCATATTAAAGTTGATGCCTTCTGCAAGACCAGAACTGGTTTCATATGATCTGTCCTGCAATGAATTCTGGACTCCTGTTCCACTACTCAGTCTTTCTCCCACACACACAAAAACTTTGGGAAAATTCCCATATGTAATCAATATAGGACATTGATTAATAAAGGACACAGTACAGTTGTGTAAGATCTTAACAGATGTCCAAGCAGGTCACTGTTGCAGTATTGTTCCCCTCCCTCCTTTCCTCCAATATCTACGTTTTTCTTCCCTTTTGGCTGAAGTGGACTTGATATACGTCCCACTCCTCCTAGCTGTCATATCTTAGTCTCCTCTATCATTTTGCTTCACTCCTCTTCTGGTCTGGGGCGATAAAGTCCTGGAGATTTTCAAGCCCGTAATTTGCTTCTTTACTGCTTCACATTTTGAATTATGTTGTGGACAGTTGTCTCTCCCTCTATTTGGACCTGATTCTTCCCCAATTTTTGTTTGTATACTGGGAAGACACTACTTCTGGTGGCACTTAGTTCATGGATCATATATCAGACATACTGAGCGAGAGGAAAGGCATCCAGTCTTTGTTATACTGGTGAGATGTGTGGCATTCTTGGCAGGATGCTTTCCATATGTAATCGTTACTGCAGCGGTGATCTACTTGGGCATCTACAGTTATGGTATGTTCTTGCACAACTGTACTTTCCGATATTCTTTTACTTTTATATACTAACCTAGAATTACTGTACCTTAGATTAAAGGAAATATCAGTCTTGAAATGTGCATGTTTTCATACCAACTCTTGCATTTCCACTGTTATGAGGATTGTACGTATGATCTTCAAACTTTTAGGAGGCACTAGAGCTACAAGATTAACTAACAGTAATTACAAGTATGTTTTTCTTTTTACTTTAACAGTTTGACAAACTTTAATCTTGATGGTGTTTATTTTTGACATCCTCTCTCTTTACTACACCTCTCTGTAGCATTCTCTTCTGCTATACACAGTCCATCTCCACAGACTTGTGCATGCCTATTACCTGCTTAAGTGAAATCAAGTCAGAGACCTTGAAAACTTCTTGGGAGACAGCTTCTACTAGTAATTCTATAATGCTCCTAATCTACAGGGATTTTTTGATGCAGGTATGACTACAATTAGTGGCAGAGTACCAAATGTATCTAAGGGCAGTGGTAATTGAACATATTGCCCACAGAAGCCATCCAAATATTGTTTCAAAGTTTAAATTTAGTTTCTATATTTATTATTGCAGAGATCATGGTTGTGATTGAGTCTGTATGCATTTTTTCATCTCCATGTTCTGTTTGCTTTTACTATTCCAAGTAAGTATTAGAGATCATTTGTTTTACAGCTGTGATCTCAGTATTTACCTGAGGTATTCAGAACTACCCGAGTAGATGGTTCTGCTTTACAGGGATCATTGTCTGCCACAGGTGTAACTACACATAATGGCAGGGCATCAGCTATATATGTCAACAGTAGTAACATGCACACTGAGCAGTGAGCACCAAAGTGAATCAGCCATGGCTTCAATTTTTTTTTTTTTTTTTTTTTTTTTTTTTTTAGTTTTGTGTATTTATTTATTTACTTATTATGGAGAGTGAAGTTTTGGATGTGCGTATATGTATAAGCATGTGCAGGCATGAGTGTATGCTTGCATTGTATTTTTTTCTCCTTTTGCTGTTTCAGGTAAGCACTAGAGATTCCCTAGAGCACGCAATCTGACTGCTTGCCAGAGGTATTCACCACAACAGATGCTCCTATTCTTCAGATATATTTGTAGGTAGTGGTAACAGGATACAGTGCCTAAATAATTAATCCAGCCATTGTTTGAACTTTATCTGTTTTATATATGTTTCATTTGTTAATTTTTTTACTTACTGCAGAGATCAGGGTTGTTTGTGTGTGTGTGTGTGTGTGTGTGTGTGTGTGTGTGTGTGTGTGTGTGTGTGTGTGTGTGTGTGTGTGTGTGTGTGTGTGTGTGTGTGTTGTGTGAACACCCACTGTACATTTTTCCCCTGTTGTGATGTATTTTACTATTTCATGTAAGCAGTACAGATCAGTTGCTTACAGCAAGCAGTCCCAGTGTTTAAACAAAGTATTCATTAAATCAGATGTTCCCTATTTACAAAGGCAGTTTTCTGTTGCAGACATAGCTAAACATAATGACACCAGATATATCTGTGGACAGTAGTAACAAAACACACTGACCAGAGCAGTGATCCAATCACTCTTTAATACTTTTTAGTTTGATATTATGTTTGTTGGGTTAAAAGGTTGTGATGCATGTGTCGAACAGGAAGAAGCTGTACATTTGTGCTGCATTTATTCATTTATTTGATAGCAATCAGTTATCTGAAGCATACTCACTCCCAATATAATAAGTGTAATTGGTTATAATGATGTGTGTGTGGTTGTGGGGGGGGGGGGTTCAGTAGGTTGCTGTCAAACAGAAACAAGCAAAAATGTATTTGTTTTGCTATTGAGTTTACATTTATGCATCCATTTGATCAGTCATACATCTGAGATACACATTGTCAATAAAGTACCTGTAATTGGGGCATGTGTGGGTGTGGTTGTGTGTGGGTTAGAGAGAAAGAATATACATGTGTGTCAATGCATGCATGTACAGGGAGGGTAATATTCAGTTCTGCTATAAGCATCTGTCAGCAGCAAGCTCCAATATATCACTGTGGATATTTTTATATTCATTTATTTGATCACAATCAGACTTCTGAGGTCTACAGAGTCAATAACGTGACTCTAACTGCAGATAATGTGTGTATGCACTCACACATGTGCATGAGAGGTGAATTTAATGGTTGGCACTCTATGCGTCTGACAGCAGTGAGCTGATTTATATTATTGTGGCTATTCTGTATTTATTAATTTGATATGATCAGAAATCTAAGTGTACAAAGCAAATAAGGTGACTCTAATTGTTGAGTATGTGTCTGGACAAGGATATGTTTCTGTGGGAAGGTTGTAACAATTTGTATGAACACGTCTGACAGCAACAACCTGAAGTACTTTATTTTGGCTAGAATTTCTGTTTTTATTCATCTGACACAGTCAGCCATTAGAAGTTGACAAAATCAGTAAAGTATCTGTAAATGATATGCATGTGCATGTGTGCATGTCTCATTGTGGGGATATCCTCAGTGGGGATGCAATGGCTTGCATTGTATGAGTCTGACATCAAGTGCTGAGATATACCAATATGGTTATTATATTTATTCAGTAGATTCATGAATATGAGGTGTACACAGTCAATAAACTGTCTGTTGGTAGGTGCATCATTGTGGGGGTAAGTGGTTTGGACATATAGTAAGTTACACTGTATGTTAATGGCAGCAAAAACATATATATATATATATATATATATATATATATATATATATATATATATATATATATTACTGTCACTATTTGATCAAGTCAGATGTATGAGTTGTACCCTGTCAAACTGCAGTAACTGCTGGGCACATTTGTCATTGTATGGGTCTGTTTGTAATTGCACTGTATTCTTCTAACAGCCATGAGCTGAATTGTATTGCAGTGGCTATTAAGTATTTATACATTTCATCGCATTCAGATGTCATCTTGTACACTTTCACTAAAGTGACTGCTATTGGTGGACACATCTGTCTTCGTTATTTTGGCTATTATTTATAGATTTATTCCTTTATTTGATCACAGGCATCTTATTCGTAGAAGTTTACTTCCTGCATTCAAAAATCACTCTCTCACACTCACTCTCTCTGTATATCTATATACTGTGTATACATCTGAGGGGTAGATATTTAGTGAAGTGGCTGTTCTTGATTGGTACATATACATGTACTCATATGTGTAGTTTGCAATGGGTTGCACTCTGTGTGTCTGAGAGGAAAACAAGAAAAAAATATATTACTGTGAGTATTATTTTGCTCTTAGTCCTACATCTGAGGTTTACGTAGTCAATAAACAGGCTGTGATTGGAGGATATTGCTCTGTGTGTGTGTGTTTGTGTGCGTGTGCACACACGCACTTGTGCATGCAAGGTAGTTTATAATGGTTTGTACTGTATGCATGTAACAACAAGCTAAAATTCTTTCCTGTGGTTATTTATATATTTATTAATTTATCTGTTCACAATCAGACTTCTGAAGTATTTACATTCATTAAACAGGGTGTAATTATTTAGCACATCCTGGTGTATATGTGAGCATGTGCATGTCTGTGCCTCTGTGGAGGTGTTTGTGCAGGAGAGTTCATAATAATTTGCACTGCATACAACTAATATCATTGAGCAGATATGATGCTGAATCTATTAAGTCATCGTTCATTTGATCACCATCAGAAATCTGAGATGTACAATTTCAGTGAAGTAGCTGTACCTGGTGCATATATCTGTGTTTTACATTTCTGTGTGTGTATGGTTATGTCTTATTCATGCATTTGCTCATGCTCAGACATATACACACTCAGTGAAGTGAGCAAATGTGTATGTGTGTGTGTTGGATGGGGGTTGTAATGGTTTGCACTGTATGTATTTGACAGCTGCAAGCTGAGATATATCACTTCAGCTATTATTTATGCATGTGATTGAAATCAGACATCTCAGATGTACAGAGTCAGCAAAGTATTGCTGTAATTGTTAGACACGTACTTGTCTATGTGTGTAAGTGCATTTGTATTAGTGGTAGTATTCTAGTGGGTAACACTGTATGTGCCTGATGCAGTGAGGTGACATATACAGCTGGGTTATTTATTAATTTATTCATTCATTTGATCACAATCACATTTGTATTGTCCATAGTCAATAATATTGCTGTAAATGGTGAGCACATGTTTAAGCATGCATGTATTGGGGTTATAAAGGGTTGTACACTAACTGCCTGACAGCAGCAGACTGACATAGTTCACTGTGGCTATTACCTCTGTATGTATTCATTTATTTCATTGCAGTTAGGCATCTGAAAGGTAGAACTCCATTAGCATTTAGTGCCTACATTTAACTATATTACACACACAATTTACATTTTTTCATGCAATTATAGAATGCGTTGATTTCATACATTGATCAGGGAGACATGATAATTAGGTAGTTCGGTCTGTGCTTTAATCTAGAGTGTATTTGTTACCTCTAGCAATACAGTCTAACCTAAGTTACATCTCCTTTATGTTTAAGCCCAGTGATGCACTTCTGAGTGTATTGCACTAGTTTTAGTGAGTGTGTGCTATTTGTTTAGACTTCTGTAAGAGAACCAATGGAAAAATATACACACTTTTATCAGTGAGACTGTTGTACTCATTTATATATTAAGGGACAAACAACTGTTTAGCTGATGGCAGAGCAGGAAAGGAGTGTCTAGGGAAGTAGGAAAACAAAGAGGTAAGCAGATTGGTGCACACAGAACAGCAACATATTCAGGACTGGCGGTTAAGGCAATGTTCGATTTTCGGGTAAGTCAATAAGGATTGCACGTAGTCAGTAATGACAGACATTGCAGCTTTAAACTACTTATTCTTTGCAAAATGCATGTCAATGCAAAACACATCTACTAACTTTCTATATTACCTACTGCAATATTATCATATCCCCCTATTAGTTTAGGTTTTGTTCAGAATTGTTAAAGAAATACACTGAAATTTGTGACAGTAAGTCAGCTAAGAGCTTCATTAAAAGTGTTAGTGACAGAACTGTGTACAATGATCAAGAGTCCCTTTTTATTGCTAAATATTTTTATGTATTTGCCTATATATGTAACTCCTTGGGGTAGTTCCATTATTATAGTGTTTGACACATTTTAGGATGCTGCAGTCTTGGGTTTTGGATGCATTTTGGAAGTGATTTATGGCATGTTTTTGTAATTTCCCTTAACTGTTCTCAGAGATTGCATATATTTAGTTGTGTGGAATTGGGGGTGGAGGATACCTGCCACCCTACAAAAAAAAAACACTTTTTTGTGTGTGTAATTTGACATATTGAGACTTGATATATTTATTTCAATAATCTAGAATTATACCAATAAAATTGCTACAGGTATAGTCTGTCTCAAATCCACAGAAAAAAATGCCACCTTGAATGCAAATACAAGCATAGAAACCATTGCTATTTTATGAACTTAGGAAACCGTGTACTCTTTTGTTTTATGAGCATGATGCATACACCCTGGGATACAGAAATGCATAACTCACTTAATAACCTGTCATCTACTACAGGTTTTTGCAGTACTCTTACCTGAACAAATCAGCAAGTTATCTACTACTATATCTTTACCAAGGTACTGGTGTGTACTGGGACTGCAGTCTTGTTGATGTGGCAGTCAGGGGGCACAGCTAATGTTAATTTGCTGCATGCTCTCCCCCAGAAGTATTACTTGTATCTGATTAGCATGGTAGAATAAGGCAAACCAGTTCGGAGAATTGCTCTGTAGCTTTATATGGGGAGCAAAGTAGAAAAAGCAAGCACCATATTTTGTCACAATATACCGGTTTACTTCAGTGAAAGGAAGAGGCTCTTAACACCACAATGAGGAAGTACTGCAAAGCCATTCATGTGTGTATATAAGTGTAGGTGTGTTTATAAGGTCATATTTGCAGTTGCCTTGAATTTTATGTCTGTGTATAGATATGTCCGGGAGTGTGTGTGTGTGTGCGTGTGTGTGTGTGTGTGTGTGTGTGTGTATGTGTGTGTGTGTGTGTGTGTGTGTGTGTGTGTGTGTATATGAATGGATGCCAGTATCAGTGGGTGTGTGTGTGTTGGATGGTGCCTGAGCACTTGTGTTGTATGGGCTTGTAGGTGGCACACTAGTGAGGTTAGGTCTAATAGCACAGTGCAGAATTCAAAAACATGATAATGAGCCACTAGTGAGGTGTTGCTAAGTTTGTCTTTGAATTGCAGAATATTGCCAGCATGCTTTGGGACAAATCAGCACTGGAGGCAATGATATATTTGAATATTGGGAAGAAACACACATTATAAATCAATCTACTCATTCAAGGTGAGATCACAATGTATAAAAAGATACAGCATCGGGGGTGGAGCCTATATGGCCAACTGAGAGCAGTGAATTTTGAGAGCTCCATAAACTAGTATAATAATGTAGGAAAAGTTTATTATTTTCAAGTTAAAAATGTCAGAAATCTGTAGATAAACTAAAATATCAGTTTTGGTAGAGATATACAAACATTTTCCTGTCAAGTAACTTGGAGATGTATTGAGTCACTGAATATGAACAACTCAAGGAATTCTCATCCAGATGCTGCTTTGAAAAAAGAACTGCAATTGATGACATCTACCTTACAGGAACTCTCTTTGAAGATGGATGGCTTTAAAAATGACTTACACCACAACAAAAATAAAATTAAACTCAAAACCAACAAAATGAAATAAAAATCCGGGCCACTAACGTAGGTGAAAAATCTTTATAAATCCACAGATGAGCGCTTTCGTCTGAAAACAAGACTTCTTCAAAGAAGTCTTGTTTTCAGACGAAAGCGCTCATCTGTGGATTTATAAAGATTTTTCACCTATGTTAGTGGCCTGGATTTTTATTTCATTTTGTTGGTTTTAAAAATGACTTACAAAACCTCAAATTAAATTCTCAAAAACAGACTCTTAAGGAACCATTACAGCAACACCATACAAAAATAACAAATATAGAGACTTCTCTAAGTGACATTGAAGGGAGACTCAAAAAGGAAGAATTCCAAAAAGAATTTCTGCTTAAACAGAATATATGACTGCTTAACAAAATAGATGACTTAGAAAACAGGGAAAGGAGAAAAAACATAATGATCTTTGGTCTGTCTGAAAACACTGAAGTTGAAGACATTATTTCATTTTAAAAAACCTGGATTCCTGAATTTTTAGACTTGAAAGAGGGACTTTCATTTCGAATTGAAAGGGCGCATAGAGCACTGAGGAAACCTGCTTCTAACTCAACAAATAATCCAGCTAGATCCAAAGTTATAAAATTTATTTCATTTCTGGACAAGGAACTATTATTAAAATCTGCTTGGAGAAAATCACCCTTAAAATACAATCAAAGCCTGATAAGGTTTGACAATGATTATTCTTCCAAAATACTATTACAAGGGAAAAACATCTGGCCAATAATAAAACTGCTGAAACAAAACAACATTAAAGCACAACTGGCCTTTCCAGCCAAGATAAAAAATACTTTTTGCCAATGAGATGGGAACCTTTAATGACTTAGAAGAAACTACTATATTCAAAAAACAAAAACATAGTGTCTATCCCAGAAGAAATGGAATGGAATGGATGGCCCCTACTCTTAAAAGAATAAAAGAAACAAATTATTGGACTGATGCTAGAAAGAAGAAACAAAAAACTGATTCCAAGTTACCTGTCCCAAAAAAATAACTCTTATAACTACATCTCTCAAAGTATCAACTGATATGGTACATCACTTGTCATCTGTTTTTTTTTTTAAAAAGGAGGGTCTCTTAAACAGTATTATTTTATTCAGAATGTTCAAAGAGTGCAATAATTCTTCACAAACAAAGGTAGGTCAAGCTGGGCTACTATTTACATTATATATAAGCCAAACCAAGAAACATATAATACAAACATATAAGTTTCAAATACCCTACTTGAACTCAATGAATACTGTTCTTGTTCATTTTTCATTGATTTGATTTATAATAATTTAAGTAATTATCTAATTCAAGAAGGTACCATTCATCAGAGTTCAGACTCAAATGTAACAAATTAACCTCATATATAATAGCAGTAACAGTAGAGTGTTTTGAAAAAAAATGCTGTCATGGAGACTAATGCCTTCTTCAGTTAAAGTATGATTTAGAAATGTCATGTATATCCTGGTTAAATAGTAGTAGCAAGCTCTTAGTACAAATGTCATCATTATTCTGTCTAAATATAGTTAAGATAATTTATGGCATGTATCACAGCTGCGAGTGCTGTTTGATCAATCCTGATATGATGTGTGTGGATGCAGCTGTGTCTGGCAGCTAGTACAAATGTCATTATTATTCTGTCTAAACATAGTTAATATCAATTATGGCAGGTATTGTAGCTTTGAGTGCTGTTTGATTAAGCCTGAGATGGTGTGTGTGGATGCAGCTGTGTCTGGCAGCTGTTGTATGTTGCCATTTTCATCTCTGGGAAGTTGTGGGTTGCGGCTTGTGATCGAGATTTACTGATGCTTGTGTATTAGGAAGAGACATTTAGTGTTTTAGCCTGGATCTAGGGGAAGGGGTGGATAAAACTGTGCTTTGGGATATTTTGGAAGAGAATAGTTTGTTTATACATCTGCTGAGTGAGAGGTGGGAAGGCTGGAAAAATGTGTCATCTCTTGTGGTGGCTTGTTGGGAGGTTTTATTTTTGATCTGTTTGCTCTCCGGTCTTTCCCTGACTGCTGCCTCACTGAAAGGGAGGGAATTTAGGCTTGAAGTTGCAGTGAAGTGAAGCTTTGCTTCAGATGCATTGTGAGCCTCTGGTATGTAGTACACAGCCACACTAAAAGAAACAGACGCTCCCAGGTTGCTATGGTAATGGAGACAGAGTGACAATGCTTAACAGCTCTGAGGAGCCTCGAGATGATTCTCGGCAGTGAAGTTATTTTTTTAAATATATAATAAAAGGGCTGTTTTAAACCACATATACACATATTGATGGTCTCCCAACACTTCATTTAGCTCATTAAGTTGATTTTTGATAAAAAAATAAGTGCAATTTTATATTTAAAATGTATTTTGGTCCAAACACATTAAGGACTTACATAAGAGTGGAAGTCTGAGTTATTGTGAAAGACTAAGAGTACTTAGTCTTGTGCAGTACCCTTTGCAGTGGTCTGGGAGGTGAGCTTGCTCGGATGTGTTGGGCATATGGGGATAGCTGATTCTAGGGGTGCTTGGGGTTGCCGGGAAGTGCTAGAGTCATCAGATTTCCTTCATGGAAATATCTGTGGGAATGGAAGGTGTGTTGTGTGGTTCACTGGCAGAGTGGCCACTGCATGGAACAGGTTGGTAAAATGGAACAGGGCAGATATTGGTTTGGATATCTTAAGAACAGCCTGGAAACACACCACATGAACTAGTGAATGGTATTCTGGCAAAACTGGATGGGCATTGTTGCCCATGCTTGAAGTATTGATATGTGTGTATGTAAGGATGGAAATATACTTAATAACAAATAAGAAACTAGAAGGGTCTCATGATTTAAAGTCTGTGGACTGTATAAACATGCTTGGAAGGAGCTAATAAGAATAAGCATTACAGCTTGTGGTATCTCAAATAACTAAGTAACAGCTAAAAAAGCACACAGTTATGTAATGTATGATTTTAGTAAATCTAGATATAAAATATATAATTGTCATATAAGATGAAGCAGACGGCTGAATTTAGATATTAAAGACAGGATTTAGTGTATAATAACACCATTGTTTTAACTTGTCATAAATGACATACACTATATTGAACATCAAGAGGAAGCATGATGATTTTCTCATGTAAGTAAATGTGCATAACAAGTCATATAATTGCTTTAACTTGAATTGTGGTTTTGTAACCCATCTTGACCATACATAATACTTAAGCTGTTATCAAGGTAACTAATGTTTTATACATGACATCAAACTGACAAATTTGTTCAAAGGAAACAATAGACACCTGAAATAGGAATGTCACAGAATGAAAAAAATCACATTCTGAACAAATATTATTAAATTGACAATAATCACTCAGCTTAACCTTTGCTGATTATACAAAATAGAATGTTGCCATTTAAATCTAAAAACTTTCAGTATATGCCATAAAATGGCAATTTATGAATATGGAAAGGGAATTTCTAATCATTAATCACAATAAGTGAATTTGTTGTTTTTAACCTATAATTTCACTCATTTTCTACTAAGAAATGACAGATATGAAAATCCTTATGTGTAGGAAATGGGGGGAGGAGGGATGCAGTGATAATTAAAATGCACTAACTTTCATCAATGTTCACATAAAACAAACTTGATGCTTTAACAACAAACAAAGTGATTACTTAAATGCTGGCAAACAATGAATATAACTTCTGATATATCCAGTAAAATACATTGTATTATAAACATTAGGTACAAATATTATTACCATCTATTTATATTAAGTAATACGTTTTGGAAGACTTCATCAATAAGGGTGAATATGTTAAATAACTGTGTGCTATAATCTTTTATTGAGGTTTTATATAGGATACATGCTACTTTACTATGATCGAATTTTGTCATCTATCTTTTATGTAAATATTAATTGCTTATACAATAACTAGACATTTATATTGTATTAAAATTCTGTCTAATCTACAATAGTACTATATCTGTTCAAAATGATATAAATATTGCTTATTTCTATTACAAATATTCTCCATATGATAATTTAATTTATGGAGCTCAGAAGTTCTGGATTGTCAGGGTATGAGTGATAATCTGAAAGACTTAGGTTTATCCATCAGATTAGGAATTATTTTCATTCCATAGCTAGTGTTGATCTTAGTTTTGTTAACATTTATTAATTTAAATTTATTTCACAAAAAAAATGTTTAGTATGCCTGATCAAAACACAACTTCACTGGTAAACACTCATATAAAACTGATAATTTCCTTTAAAAGCTCAAACATATACTTTATAGTTATCAGAGGAAAATGTTTAATAGTCACAATAAAACAAAAAAATACATAGTCTAAATAACCTAAGATGGATTTAACCTTATTATTTTTAAATACCAATGGCTTAAGCAATCCTAACAAGAGATCAAATCTACTGAAATATTTAAAACTGAACAAAACACAAGTTGTCTTCCTTTAAGAAACTCATTTCAAAACGAAATTACAAATGGAATCTATGATATTGGTGTAATCTACTTATAAGACAAAGACAAACGGGGTAACAATTTATGGAAAACAAATGTGATTAACCCAGGAATCATTTATAAGTATGAAGATAAAAAAGGCCTTATGGCATCAGTAATAGTTAAATATAATAACAGAATATGGACACTAGCCAATATATACTGGTTCCCAGGCATTGGAACAGGTACTGTTAAAAAACACTTGGATTTAATTTCCAATTATTATAAAGACAGCTTAATATTAGGAGGAGATTTTAACTGTATATTTGATATTTCTGAAATTACAAATAAAAGACTGCTGCGTACATCTGCTGTATCAAAAGCTTTAAACAAGTGGGTAGAATAATCTTGTAGATACTTTCAAATTTAAAGAAGATAAATCTTTGTTTTCCCATCAAGATCACAGATTTGGTACCCAAACTAAAATAGATAAAATATTTGCTGCCCATTACTTACACTCTAAAATCATTAATTTCTCAATCACTCCCTGCCCCTTTTCAGACCACAATTCATTGATACTAAAACTTCAAAATAGGTACAAGCCATTAATCTTTAACTCCAGAATTCCAGCATATATAACTAAAATTAAAGAGTTCAAACCCTGGTTATTATCTGAATTACAGTTCTTCTTAGATATTAATTGCACCACAGAGATAAATAAAATATTGATATGGAACTCATTAAAAGCTTACATATATGGTAAAACCCTGACTTGGTATAAAAAAAATCAGAGAATGGAATTCTGAATTATTAGATCTACAATCCAAACTTTTGTCAGTAAAAGCTGAAAAAAAATCAAAATCATTTGGAGATGAAAAAGAAAGTAGAAGTATTAAACAATAAATACAACAAAATTCTAACACATAAATCTAGTTTAGCTTTAAAAAAACCCAAAAATTAATACTTTGGCCACTTCTCCCAAATATCTACATAATTTATCCGCAAGAATCAAAATACAATAAAAATATAATAACATTAAAAGTATCTTCCATGAAAAGAAAGGGAAAAATGCCTCGGATATAGGTAACATTCTTGATGCCTATAGAAATCACTATATGGAACATTTCCAAAAAGAAAATATACATATTGATCAATTAAATCTAGATGAAAAATATTCTAATATAAAAAAACAGACAAATTAAAACTAGATCTGCAAGCACTCATATCCTACAAAGAAATTACAGATACAATACAAGAGGGTAAAAATAATAAAGCTTCAGGTATAGATGGCATAATTATAGAAATATATAAATGTTTTCCTTCAAAGATACTATCCCTCTTCCATTAAACTCTATTAGAAATTCAGTCACAACCTTTAATACCACCCTCTTGGAGATATTCCTTAATCACACCTATCCTAAAGGAAAACAAATCCCCAAACCTCTGTACCTCATTTAGATCTATATCATTATTAAATAATGACTATAAGATATTTATGACAATATTAACTAATAGTATGAAAATACCACTATCCAAAACAATAAATAATGGTCAAACTGGATTTATATATCATAGTCAAATGCATGACAATATTAAAAGGATAAGTTCTCTTATAGATTATGTTAATAAAGAAAATAAAGAACCACATTGGCTTGGATATAGAGAAAGCCTTTGATTCCCTAAATTGGGACTATTTATTCAAAATCCTAATGCTATTTGACTTTCCTGCATCCTTTGCTCATCTCCTAAAGAAAATATATACAAATAATTTAGCGTATGTCAAGTTAGGTCCTTTTACCTCTGAATCTATACATATAACACAAAGCACTAAACAAGGATGTCTCATATCACTGATTCTATTTGATATGGCTATTTGGAGTGATTAAGTATCAGTTTTCTGTACTTTATTGCTGTACTTAACTGTTTTCCGCCTAAACGCTGATTTTCCAGTGTTTATTGTGATTCAAAAGCTTGTTTTTTTTCACATATTGTACTTATTTGACTGCCTGCACTTTTAAAAAGTTATTTTTTGTTTAAATAATTTGTTTAACTGTTGTAGGCTACACTCTAAAGTGCGATAGCCTTTTTTGATCGTTTGTAGTCATTTAAAGCTGTTTTAAGTGTATTTTTACTGTTTTTGCCTTATCTTTTCAAAAAAACAAACAAAAAAAATCCTTGTTTCCCACCTTTCAAAGCTAGTATAGTTCAGTTTTCAGGCTAGTGCTGAATTCAGGGCTGTGTTACAAGTTTCTGAGTTGCCCATACCTTACTTGGATAGAAGGAAGTTTCTGTGTTCACCTGTGAAAGAAGGGAGCTTTGAGCAACCTATCTGTCTCTGGAGGAGTGGTTCCAGCCCAGAAGTTAGTAGTTTATTGGCCATTTTGGGCTAATTTCAATCTCTTTAATTTCCCTGTTATAAAAACTGCATTTGCACGGTTTTGTGTGCCAGGCAGTGCCAGTTAGCTAGAGTTAAATTATTCCCGGCACCACTAAATCTCCTCTTCAGTTTTCCCTTGAAACTAGTCTAACTCTCAACCTAAGCACTCAAGAAGCATCATACAGCCCAACACTTGCTCAGACCTAATAACAAGTACTAATATACCCTGGCACTTGATTGGCCAGAAGAGCAAGGCTCTTTATTCTCCCGTCACCAACCAAGTGACTAAACAGCTCACCCTACTATTCAGGCATGACCAAAGACCAATTTCAGGTGTACTCTCCAGTCCAGTTGGTGAATCTGAGAATCCTGAGGCAATGTTACAACTGCCTCATGTACACAGACAACCCTCTCCTCCTACCACAAAACACTAACATATGCGAGAGATGCAATTATATAGCCAAACTGGAGGCTAAGCTGTCTCCACCCAAGACTGGAACAGACAGTCGAGAGGAGATGGTTAACACTTGCACCACACCTACAGCCACACACAGACCTACTAAACCAGCACTGGAAAAAAATACACATAAATACACTAAATCATACTTGGAGGCTCTAAATAAAAACCTGCACAAGCATCAGAGACCTCCAGAGCAGACACCCAAACAACCTGTACCTCTTGTCACAAACCAGACAAACACATAAAACACATAATCAGTGTGCCGCACAATCACAGCCCTTAAGGTGAAATAGCATACCTAACACACTAGTAATAGGTGACTCTCTAGTCAGGCACACTGACGTCCCAGTGAGTAGGCTGGACAAGCAGAAGGTTACTGTTGGCTACCTGTCAGGAGCCAGAATCCGCCACATAACACAAGCACTCAGGTCACTCCAGAACAAGTACAAATATGACTCTGTCATTGTTCATGTTGGTGTGAATGACCTGAGACGTACCTCCCTGGACTACATGAAAAGAAACATGGAAGAGTTCTCTGATCATGTAGCCCAGGCTGGTATGATCCTGACCCTGAATAGCATCCTGCCCTCACCAAGAATGCTACCTCAGTATAAAGAAAAAAATATCAATTTCAACAATTGGCTAAGCTTCTGGTGTCATTCAAAGGGGATCCAGTGTCTGTCAGCCTGGGATGACATGCTCGACAAGCCATGTTCCTTCACAAGAGATGGCTTGCACCTGTCACCCCTAGGCTTTTGAATAGTGGCCAAGGCTCTTGCTGCCCCCATAGTGCTTTTTTTAGGCAAGGCTCAAAAGTTAAACCAACCTCCGTAAACAGCACAATTAACAAAAAACTGAGGGTTATGCTACTCAACACCAGGAGTTTAAATCTCAAAATGCATGTGCTCGAAGCACTCCTCAGTATGGAGAACGTCGACATCTGTGCAGTAACTGAAACCTGGTTCATGGCTGCAGAGAGCACCCCAGCACTACCGGGCTACAACTCGTACCACACGTTTCGGCCACAGAACACAGACTGAAACACAAAAGGAGGGGGTGTATCCATATTCATCAAGGATACCCACACCTCCAGGTTAGTGGCGCAGCATGATACCTCTGAGGTCATCCATGTGCAACTAACATTGGGCAATTCTGCAATGCAAATTGTGGCCTGGTACAGATCACGCACTATGACCCAGGACCTCCACTCCACCTTTCTGGAGACACTGAAAAACAAGAAGATCCTACCGAACACCCTGATATTGGGCAATTTCAATTACTCTATCATTAACTGGGAAAACTACTCGAGTACAAACTCCCAGGCCCAGTGCTTCCTGGAATTCATCAACTCAAATGCCCTAGATCTGCTGGTAAACTCCCCTACCAGAGGTGAAAACATGTTGGACCTGGTCATTCACAAACATGGGCGACAGGTGTTCCACACCGGAGGTCAACCCGTCACTGGTTAGATCAGACGATAAACAAATCACTCTGGATGTCCACACCCTACCACCACCCCAACTAAAGAAACCACAGTAAAAAACTTTTCTAAAGCAAACTTCACCTTACTTAAGACAGAGGCGGTAAGTTTCACAGCCCCCACGATAAAGGATAACACTGCCCAAGATGCAGAAACCTTTACAAATGCACTCTATGAGCACCTACAAGGATGCATGGATCATGCCAACCCTAGCAAAACCAAGACTCACTCCTCTAAGAGAAGGAAACCAGTCTGGTGGACCCCTGCCATAAACAGGCTATAGAATAGAAGGAGGAAACTAGTTCAGAAAAAAAGCAAATCCCAAGAAGGAAAGACATCCCTGGTCAATATCAGTAAGAAACTAAGGTCTCTCATAAAATCATCCAAGGCTAACTTCGAAAGAAAAATAGCCAAGGATTCAAACGATAACCACAAAACCTTCTTTAGCTATGTTAAGAATCTAAGTGGCAACTCGCAGATATGCACTGAACTACTGCAAAATAGCACAAAATATACTGAACCTACTGATATTGCCAACATCCTGGCAGATAGATTCAGTGCAAAATTCACCCCCCTCTCACCCCCAAAAGGGCCCACAACAATACCAGAAAAATGTAGTGTCCCGGAAATCACAGATGCACAGGTGAATATAGCCCTTTCAAAAGCCAAAAACACAATGTCAATGGGGTCAGATGGTGTCCCAGGCTGCATCTTGCACGAACTACAGAATGAACTAACCCCCCCACCTAAACATGCTGTTCAATCTTAGCCTCTCCACAAGTTACGTGCCCATAGAATGGTGCACAGCAATGGTTATTCCACTCCACAAAGGAGGGGCCACAACTAACCCTGGTAACTATCACCCCATAAGCCTGACTAGCTTGGTCTGCAAGGCTATGGAGCGCATCATCATGGAACTCATTAACAAAGACATTGGGAACCTCCAAACACTTGACCTGACATAGTTTGGCTTTGTTAAGGGCAGATCATGCCTACTAAACTTGGTTGATTTATTCGAGACAGTCACCAAGGCCATAGATGAGGGAAAGGTTGTTCACACAGCCTACCTTGACCTTGCCAAGGCTTTCAACACCATTCCCCACTCAGGTATTACAAAAAACCTCACCAGCCTGAACATAAACCCCTATGTCATGAGATGGATTGCCAACTAGCTTACAGACAGAACTCACATGGTAAAAATAGTGGGCTCCAGGTCCGACACTAAACCAGTCACAAGTGGTGTCCCGCAAGGCTTGATTCTGGGGACTGTTTGGCACATACTTCCCAGACGTACAGGCAAACACAGGAGGACTATAGCTAACCAAGTTCACCGATGACTGCAAACTGGGAGCCATAATTGACTCTCCAGCTGACACGGACATCCTCCAAAAGGGTCTTACTGAGACGGGCACCTGGTGTTAAAGTCATGGCCTCAAGATAAATGCCGAAAAATGTATAGTCATCCCGTTTGGGAAAAACAAAACACCAATGAATTACCACATAGGTGGCAGCCCCCTTAATACAGAAGAGGTAATAAGAAAACTGGGGACCCAGGTAGATAGTAATCTCTCCTTTGACAATCATATTGCCAAAGTAGTTAGGAAATCCTTCTATGTGGCCCATCTAATTACTAAAGGGTTCGCATCTAGAAATAAAGAGGTTATAGTGCCTCTCTACTCGTCACTCATCAGACCCATCATAGAGTACAATGGCCCATTTGGGATGTACCTCACAAGACACTTCCAACAGCTGGAGAGACCACAAAAGTACTTCACCAAGAGGATTATTGGCCTCAAACATATGTCCTATGCAGCCCGACTGAAAAAACTCCGGCTGTACTCAGTGGCATATAGCTTACTCAGAGGTGATCTCTGCCTTACTTACAAAGCCATGTCCGACTCAGAATTGATGGACATGCTCCACTTAAAGAATTCCAAGTCACTACAAGCCACATGCTCTAGTGAGCTAAACCTCGCCACAACAATAAATAGAACATGCTGGAGGGATAGAATCCTGTCACAAAGTTTCCCCATGCTTTGGAACAGAATTCCAAACTATATTAGGCAGAGCCCCTCATTAATATTCTTCAAGAGAAACCTTGATGAGTGGACGGATAACAGAAAATACACCGCTGGGATCACTTCATTGGCTCTGCTTGACAGAGGATCAGTTAATTAATCAATGGGGCGGTGAAAGCCAACACACTGTGGCTAGGCTTATAAATGCCCATGGGCAGAGAGCCTAGTACCTACCTATGAACCTGTTAAAATATTGGCAAATTCAATTTGTAACAATATAAAAATCAAAGGAATAGATGTTTATGAACAATACAATTCTAAAGTAATGCTATTTGCTGATTACATATTACTAACATTATCTAATACAAAAGAGACATTAGAAGAATTAGATATATTAATTGACAAATTTTACATGACTTCAGGACTCCATTTCAATAAATTGAAATCAAAATTTTTATTTTTAAATTAAAAAAAAAACTGCAGACTAAGGGGGATCACATCATAGGGAAACAAGAATCTACCTTAAAATATCTAGGAATTGAGTTATGCAAGGATAATGAATTAGTCTCAAAAAACTACAATAATATCATCAATACAATTAAAATCTTTGTGGAAAAATGGAACAAAATTATATTAACATTTGAAGATAGACTACAGTTAATAAAAATGGTTTTACTGCCCAAGATCCTATATATAGTATTGAAAATACAATTGTTACCAGAAAGGAATATATTTAAAAAAATAAATTCATGCCAAATAAAAATTTTAAGGTTTCCCAAAAGAAAAAGAATAGCTTTAATATATCATATCAGACCATGGAAACAGGGAGGATTAAACTTTCCTGATGTAGAAACATTTATAAATCATCAGTGTCTAAAACAATCTCAGATTGGATAAGTCTAAATTATTCTGCAAATTGGAAAGAATTACTAACTGTAATATCAGTAAATGAATTTGATTTACAAAAAAAATTCAAATAAGAGATAAAAATTTGCCATGGCACATATTATGTAGTAGTATGTATTATAACATAACTAAACCCACTAAACTCATAGGAGTAATTATTACATTGACTCATTTAGGAAAAATTATTAATGCAAATATAGATTTAAAAATCTGGTTTGATCTTTTAACACCATTTGTAGTCACAAAGAACTTTCCACATAAAATATATAGAGAGATTATTAATTCCTGGGAACAGAAAGGATTTGTTTGTTTGCTCCAATGTATCAAAGAAATAAAAGTTTTAAATATGCAAGTAATAAAAACAACATAAAAAATTCCACAACAGGACTGGCTAACTTTACAGAGTATTGTCATATTCGCAAGATTTAAGTAGAATAATTAACAATTCTTCATTTAAAGAAATACCTAAATTTACAAAATACATATATGAAATCACATATAATGACTTTGGCATGGGAACCAGTATTTCAAAATTTTACAAAATATTGATAAAGTATAAAATACCCAAAGCCTCATATTGGAAATATATAACAAAAGGACACTCAATACAGTTAACTGAAGATATTAAAACAAATATCTTATTATCGATCAAATATACATCCTTTATACAATACTGGAAAATTTTTAATTGGAAATGCTTGCACAGAGCATTGTTAACCCCGGACAGAATCAGTAAAATTAGTTCTTCCATAAAAGAAATATGTTGGAGATGTGAGCAAGTACACAGTGCAGATTGGAACTACATTTTCTTTGATTGTGTTAAAATTAAGCCATTTTGGAATGGTATTAATAACTTTCTACAAGTTTTATTTAATGAATCTTTTTATTTAACTAAAGCTCTTGCATTATTAAATGTGAACGAAGGTCCTCATTTGAATAGGTCAAACATGTATCTAGTATGGACTATACTTGTAATTTCAAGGAAGTGTATAACAAGAAGATGGAATACAAACACAATACCAACTTTAGAAGACTTCTACAGCTTACTGAAGACCACAGCATTATTGGAAATTAAAATTAAAGAACTAAGAATTTATCCAAAGCCATTTATCAACAACCTTTGGGGAAAAGTCTTATTGTTGATTGACACTATACAATAATTGAAAAGACACTCTGATAATGGAGTGGACATACTTATAAAGTAACTGTATACATTAAGATGTGTTATAGTTTCAGGCTAATGTAAACAGTGTACACAGTTATTTAAGATGTTATGTATAAATACTATGGAATTCATTCAAATGTATTTGAAAAATAAAAATGATTTTTGAGGAAAAAGATCTAACACCAATATTCCTTGTAATCTGATATTCTTTCTCTGTCTCCCTACGTTCATTAGTCTTATAATCTAACACAAAGAATAACGTTTTATTTAAAATGTGCATAATGGTTCAAATTTCTGTACAACCTATTAAATGTTTTTCTTTTTCACTGCATAATTATCTTCATGTGTATTGGTGCTAAACCCATCTGTGGTTTTTACCTACACAGATGGCTTTTCACCCAGAACATTTAGTAACATATGCAACATTCTTAAAATTACAGGTAAAATAATCTGAAGAAAAAAAATTCTTTAACTTCCTACATTGTAATAATATAGGCATCAAGCATAATATTCACCTACAGTATAGATCTCATATTTATATGTTCCTCTTATTGATGTAAAACCATTGTCTTCTGTTTTACCTGTTCTTTCAAATATCTGTTATTATTTCACTTATTTAAAAACACTTGCCTATCCATTGCTATCTTAGACAGTTCTACACAGGCATATCTCTCAAGTATCCAGATTTTCACCTCATATTTTTTATCTATTTATCATAAAATTGTGGTTTGCTGGCAAGTCACTGGCAAAACAATGAGGACTGAAGTCAGAAAATAATGGCAGAAAAATTGAGTTTCAGACTTCATATCCTTCAGAAAAGTCATGCTAATACAATACTTGTTATTCTATCAACCTTTTGAGTTTGTAAGAGCAATATTTAAAAAGTGTCCCTATTTATTTGTTCCTTTGCCCCCCCGCCCCATTATTTGTGGCTTTATCCAGGTTTCTTTCTCTAAGAGGTTGACAGGTATGCACACAGGAAGTTAACAATTTCAGATTATTATGAATGCTTTAATCTCATAAACTTCAGTAGTAAATTAAGTTCAGTGGATTCGGACCACGTATGAGTGCTGTATTTGATCTCATTTATAATAAACTAGCTTGTGTGTCTCCATTCTCATACAGCATTAACAACTTTACCTTTAATTACATTCTCTTATATCCCCCCATTTTAAAACCCATTAGCCACAGAAATATGTAGATTCTTTTTCAGAAACATCATTCACACTAGGCAAATTATTGAGTCTAGAAGCCTGTTCACTATGAGTGGGGTGCATATTATCAGAGTGCAACAAAATAGTGCTGGTAAAATGTTTGTAATAAATTTTCATATACAGTATCTCTTTACTGTCCTCCTTATATACAGTGACATCCAAAAATGCACAGTTTTTATATCACTGGTGATTTTCAAATCCAAGAAATCAGTTAGCCCCTTTATGCACTCTGCATATCTATTATGATGCATTTTATCTCCTTTTCCTGATACCAACATTTTACATTTTAAAACTACTATCTAACGTAAATTTGTTATTTTTTTTTCTGATTGGATAAAACCAAGTTGGCATAGTTAGGTATTATGGCAGCAACCATAGCTATACCACCTTTCTTTGAACATTATCAGCACAAGAAAAAGACAATCCCCAGAATTCAGTAAGATTCCATGCAGGAATAGCTTACTCCTGCATGGAAGCGACCATTTAAGAGCAACACGGCAGCACACCATGCATAGTAATGAAGGCGCACTGCCACTGCTCCTAAATGGACATGGAATGTGGATGAGTGCACGGGGTGTGTCTGAGAGCAGAGCTTTCACAATACACATGCCCCTGCACTCAAGAAGTGCCATTTGGCAATAACAATGAGCGAGAACATTCATAGGAGGTTGCATACCTCCCAACTGTACAAAACATTGCATAATGTCCACACATTTGTTGCCCATACAGTTAACCTGTACCCCAGTTGTATCCTGAAATCATGGGATGATATCAGGAATGAAGCCATGAAATAATGACATCCATATGAGTGTCATACACCAAAATCCATCAGAAAACGTATATTAAAACCAATCCTGTTACTCTAGCAACTCTACAAAGTTTATAAGAGCAATAATTAAAATATGTCCGTAGTTGGACCTCAGGTTGTCAAGCTTTGTCCAGATAATGTGTATTAAGAGGTTGAGCCATATGGGGGGTTGCTAGGATGTCTGACAAATGTGCAGATGCATGCAGGAATCTACAGCAATAAGTGAAACCTGTCCCTTCCAAGAGAATATAGCAGTAGAATTTTTTTTTTTATCAAAGAGATTAAATTTAACCATGGGTGCACGGGTTTGCCCATTGCTTAGCTACGCACACTGTAGCTTAAATTGCACAAAAAGTTAAATATCAAGATATGTGCAAATGAAGCAGTACTGCAATAGTGTAGTGGTCAGAGCGTTCGCCTTGCGAGCAGTCATTCCCAGTTCGATTCTCACTGTAGTAAATTCCATTTTCCATTATTTTTGCTGTATAACCTACTAAATAACATATATTTGTGAACTGGAGTACTGTATTAAATGCAGATGTGAGGTGTCATTGTAATAATGTTGTAAAATCCACAAATAAACACAAGTGCCCCATACAGTATATGTACACATGAAATCAGGGCTATGAATTGAAGGTATAATGTATAATGAATGATAAATCCATAGAGTGTCCAAATCCACCACCTTCCCAAGAGCTATGTTACATGTCTGTCTAAATTAATGCAGTGGTAAGTGGGAGTAAGCACTTGTAAGCAGTAGTATGCAGGTTTAAGCAATGCGCACACAGGTTAAGCAATATTGAAGCTAAATCCCTGTAAGCATATTTAGCCAGAAGTTAGCATTGCTTACTGTCACTTAACCCACTTACAATTGTTTATAAGTGCCTTAATTGCTCTGTATCCAACAGCCGCTGTTCAGCCCAGCAACAAAATAAACCGCCCTTGCAGATTTTGAACCCAGGACCATGTACACTATAGTCACAGTATTTAACCAGTAATCCATCACAGCAGTACATAAGATTAAGGTATCTCCAAACAGATCCTCACTATAGGAAAATCAAAATTTACATGTGAAAGGACTCTATATACAGTTTTATGTTGTATAACCTACTACATAACATAAATATGTGAGCTGGAGTACTGCATTAAGTCCAGATGTGAGGTGTCATTGTAATAAAGTGTTGAAATCCCCCAATAAACACAAGGACCCCATACAGTGTACGTACACATTAATCATGGATACCAAACACATACATAACGTAATGAATGATAAATCAATGCCAAACAGCAAATAGTGTGCAAATTTAAAATTAAGTAATGCTAAGCATTGCACACCCCTGCTTACTAGGTGTAAACAATGTGTAGACCAGCTAAATCAGTTTGCCCATTGGTATAATCCTTTAAGCAATGCTAACCTTAGGTAAGAAGGTTTGCCCATAGCTTAGCTTTTTCAAAACTGTCCAATCATGGCAAAGTGTGGGAAATTGGCCCTATTTAAACCCCACAGGCAGAAATACATCTCATAACTGGCTGCAGCTTCCTTCTGTAGGCACTATGGCTGGTGTGGGTGAAGGATCGTGCTTCTGGGCGCAATGCTGGGGCATCCAGGAGTCCAAAGTCATGGCAGGACTCCTTGTTAAAGACCATGACCAAGGACTGCTGCAGGGCCAGTACCAGAGTTCCAAATATAAAGTGGAAACACACAGCCCAACCTTGTAAATATTGTAAATATCATTCTACTTTTGATGTGTGTATGTAAAGCGTATTTACATTTTCTTAAAAGGTTTGTATGTAAACTGTTTCCACACCAAACACATATCTGTTTTCCTCAAATGAAACTGTATAATCCCTACCTTCAAGCTTAATGAATTTGTTAACTATGCATGATATTGAATGCATTTATGAGTAACTATTCTACATAATATTATCTTTAATATTAAGTATCAGTTGTATCTAAATTGTATAATGCATCTTGGAGGTTTTCTCCCCGGGTCTCGACTGAAAATGGGTCAGTTTGGCCCAATGGACTTCCCCGGTAATCAAACTGCAAATAAAATAAATAAAAATTATATACACATATGTATCTATATATATATATATATATATATATATATATATATATATATATATATATACACATATGTGTGTGTGCGTGTGTGTGTGTATACAGATATATAGCTATAGATATAAAAGAGAGCACAACAAATACATATATGACCAAAGGAACCGTTAATGGGGGTGAGGGGGCCCAAGCTAAGTACCTCTTATAAGTATTGATATCACCCCCTCCCCCACAGCCAAACAGATCTGCCCTGCAACACAGTACCAACACTTGCAAGTCCCATAACCAGGATCCTACACAACATAGCCACAAGAAGTTAACAGTAATCCATCCCACCTGTATGATGTCAGGATGGTATCAGTAACATATCATGCAGTACAGTCTGGCTACCATAGAGAATGTACAATGTGGAAGCAATAAACATTCCAAAGATACATATACACACTCACACACACATATATACAGATACAAATATATATATATATATATATATATATATATATATATATATAGATAGATATGTAAATACACATACACACACATAGCTATGTATAGGAAGATACATATTTAGAGGGTGCACAGCATATTGAACAGCCAGTATTCCTACAGTTGCCACCTTTTAAAATGTACAGTGTATGATTCACTCATACAAAAGACAATTTTTGCATAAAACATATACCCACAAAGAAGTCAAAGGATATGACACCACACACAGGTTTGCATACATAAGAAATGTTTATTTGTGTATATTACAGTTGTATATACCATGTCATATAGCTGTTAGGTCTTTGAAATACATACTAACTGAGTAATGCAACTCTCAAGCAGATCATTTTATACAGTAATCCGAAAGCATAACATATGTTGCTGATCAGGCCAAGGCCTTCAAGTAGTACAACAGTAAAGAAAGACTGGACCAGAGGATAACAATCAGTCAGCAGTAAGTAATGCAGATGTATAGTTCAGCAGCCTCCAGTTACACTCTGTACTCAACCCCTAGGGGGAAAAGAATTAAGTTGCCACAATGAGGATGTATCTGTTACATAACAGTGCTTAACTGAAAACATCACTATCACACTGACAAACGGAACAGTCTGTATGACAGTAAACACTAGGCCACCCATGTTCCCAAGGTGAAATGTATGAAAATGTACAGTCATATACCTTAAGGCGTCTTACTACTGATATCACTCAAATGTTGTAACAGCCTAGGTTATATATGGTGCATGCCCCTCCCCATAGATTGACTTACAGGGACATATAACACTGTTACATACACTGACCTCTGGACTGCAGAAGGGCACACATGGTTTGTCCAGCTGTAGCCCACACATTATATACTTTCTCAGTGTATAACAACACAATTTCAAATATG
>NC_056748.1:868474789-868484789 GCF_019279795.1 Protopterus annectens
CTTACTGTGAGGCGACAACACTACCACAGCACCACCACCACAGGATATACAAACACACATATATGTATATAAATACATGTTCCCTACTTTTGCATGACAGTGCTGCATGATGTGTGAGGAAACATCACACATATCAATGCACACAGATATATACAGCTGTAAGTGTGTGCAAAATGGACAGTTATGTCAGGTGTGAACCCCATGTTGGGAACACATTGCCATGTGAAGGTGGTATTTGTAATTTGGGGGTAGGATAGCAGGTATATTTGTGGAGATTGGTTGGTTTGGAATATAGAGAAGACAGCCTACAGGGACGGTATATGACACATGTGGGTATACACCCTGGATGGGGAGTGTCATCTGCGATATTGAAGCCCATGAGCCCCCATATGGAAACAATGGGACCAAGGTGCCCACCCATGGGCAGTCACAACATCAGCTTCATGGCCCTGAAGGTGCCTGGGCTGGAGGCTGAGCAGGAGGAGCATGCAGACCCTGTGAGGGTGTACTAAGAGCCTCAAGGTGCTGTAGCATATCCCCCAAATATCTGTAGAGCTCCCAGGGCACCAGTCCCTGGACTTGACCTCAGGTGACAGGATCTTGTCTGTGTGTACTCCTGTGGGGGGTGTGAATCCCATCCATTGAGGTGGTTCCACCTGAAGGTAGTGCAGGACCAGTAGATGAGGTGGTCCCAGGGTAGAATCCACATGTGATGTGGACTGGTAACACGGCCAGATGAGGTGGGAGAGGTGGTTCTGCTGGCAGCTGTTCCCCAAACATGCTATTGTGTCACTGTTATAGAACATATTTGGGTAGTAATAGTCCACACATTCCAGGACCATGTACAACTACATGCATAGATATCCCCAGTAACACAAAACAACAGATGTGCAGCAATCACATAGCAAACAGAATGCATGCATATATGGAACCATAGTAGCCCTTGCAATGGCATGCAGGTGACATTGTCCATAACAGGCCACCAATGATAATGTCCCCACAGGGAACATGACTACAAACACATAGCACAAAGTGTTGTACAATACGATATGTGTCCCAATGGTAGGTATTCTGTAGACATACCTGTTGAGTTGCGTGATCGGATTGTTGCTGATATCGTGAGGGGAGACAGGGATGTGTATTAACGACTATGATAACCTTGCACTATGAGGTCCTCAAACCTGTTTCCATCTTTATGTCTTTCAGGCAATATGTCCAGGGAGAGGTTGCCCATTTATACAGCAGAGAATGATGTCATCATCTCACTCCTGGTGCAGCACTACCAGGTGTTGTTCAGCCGAACAGCCCATGATCAGCAGGAGTGGACCGCCTTGTGAAAAGATCTTGTCCATAGGGTAAACGATGTTGGCCTGCATAACTGCAGTTATGAGCAGGTCCGACATCAATGCACAGGTCTACTTCGCCATGCCCGTCAGCATACCTCTCAACCTGGAAACATCAAAAATCTGGACAAGGCACATGAAAAATAGGTACAAATCTGTACACTGATTAACATAAAATTTGCATACATAATTATGTAACTCCACCTAATCCAATGGAATTGTGGGATGCCAGTGCAAAGTGAAGAACAGACAACCAGAATATGGCACCAGAGGCCCCCTGCAGCCATTCCAATGTCCCATTACCTGGTTATTTCACTCCATTTACCATAAACACTAATGTGCATACTGCTTTACTTCTACAATGATTTGGATTTTACTTTTACATTTTGTAACACAATGCACAAACACTAATAGAAAGCAATACTGTCTCATAATGAAATAGACTTAGCATTCAAACATCTCTGCCCTTGAAACTCACATTCATTGAAACAGCATTGAAACCCACACACATCCAAAGAAAATGCATCTGGCCAGCGGTGGATAAAGATTACCTCTGAGCTGTTTTCAAATCATAGACCCCTTGCACACAAAACAAGAAGCATACATGTATTCTTTGATACACCTTCCTGACTTTAATAAATTATATTCCTTGTATAATACAGCACACTTGTTACAGCGCATTTTAAATTTATTGTTTGAACATTTTTCCAGTAGGCAATGAAACAAAATGCATGAACCAATAAATGACAAAACTGCTCAGTTCGTAACATTTCCATCATAAAAGTCTACTCAAATGTCTACAATCCACTAGTATCAGTAAATGTATTACACAATCTCTGCAAAAGTCAGTCATCTAAATAATTCCATATTAAAGACAGCTGTAAGATCTTTAACTAATGAAGAGGTTTGCTTGCTGCTAGCAAACAACTTAATATTTCATAGTTTCATCTACAAATAAAGTGCCTGTTGCCCTTGAGGAATAAATTGCCTTTGTTACTTAAAAAAAAATAAGCTAGTAATATTGCAATAGGGAATGGATGGCAAACTGATGACAGGTTCATAGTTACTAGGTATCTCCACCAAAGAGGACATTCTCAGGACTGCAGCATCCACCCCCTTTAAAACTACAAACATTATCAACAATCCATTTACATACTGTGGGAAATAAAACCTACAGCCTTCTGCATCAAAAGCAAGTATTCTACCTGTTGTGCTACTTACACAGATGGACTTGGCCTAACCAGCACTAAACTTCTCAGCCCCTGAAGAACTATGCAGCAGAAGAAACATAGAAAAGCCAAAATTTATTTGGGGGGGGACAAAAGCCCAAAACCAGGGACACATTTTAAACATTGCTTGTATAATCTTAGAAAAGTTGCTAGAATAAAATGTTTTATGTTACCATGCATTTCCTGAAAGATATGAAGACTGAAACTTAAATGGCTATCATTATTTAGCAAATTCAGTTCAACTTCTCACTGATGTTAGAAAACCCATGAGCCAAACATTCCATAAAACTTTGGACATTGAGAACTATGGTTAACTCCTTAAATCACAACTGGACATTTATTTACACACACACTTGCTCAGAACCTCACCCATTAAAGTAAAGCACAGTTTCTGCAGTAAAATGAAAGTACACACACACACTTGCACAGAACCTCACCCGTTAAAGTAAAGCACAGTTTCTGCACTAAAATGAAAGTACACTCCTGCAGATGTATCCGGCAGCATTTTAAGTAAAATGAAAGTAAAGAACAGTTTCTGAAAAAGAATGAAAGCACACTTGCTCAGAACCTTAGCCATTAAAGTAGAGCAGTTTCTGCAATAAAATGAAAGTACACACACTTGCTTTGAACCTCACCCATTAAAGTAAAGCACAGTTTCTACAGTAAAATGAAAGTACACACACACACACTTGCTCAGAACCTCACCCATTAAAGTAAAGCAGTTTCTGCAATAAAATGAAAGTACACTCTTGCTGATGTATCCTTCAGCATTTAAAGTAAAATGAAAGTATGCAGTTACTCAGAGCCTCATTCCTGCAGCCGTTCCTTAAAGGAAGTACACAGTTTCTACTTTGGCATCAAAATTAGGCGGTAACTTAATCCTGCTGCCAGCACTGGTAAAGTAAAGCAGTTTCACATATATAAAATGCAGGCAGCTGTGAAATAAAATGAAAGTACAGCCAAAGGAATTGCATTATAAAACGAAAGTTACACAGAATTAATTTAAAGTATATATCCTGCAGTAAAACACCTGCCCCGCTGTTAAAGTACACAGTTTCTCCTCGCTCAGAGACTCAGCCATTAAAGTAAAGCACAATTTCTGCAGCTGTTTCTTAAAGGAAGTACACAGTTACTCCTCAGGCATTAAAATAAAACCTGTTAACCAGCCATTAACTTAAATAAGTGAAGTACTCCTGCTGCCTGACGCACTGTTAAAGTAAAGCACAATTTCAAATATAAATGCAGCCGTTAAGTAAAATGAAACAAGTGCAGCCGTTAAAGTAAAATGAAAGCATATCCTTTACAACTAAGACCTGCAGTAAAGCACAGTTTACCTACCTTGCCTGCCATTACAGTTTCTGCAGTCGTTTTTTAATGTAAAAAGTACACATTTTCTCCTCACTCACTCAGCCATTAGCTGATGAAAGTAAAACAAAACACAGCCATTTATTAAATACATAAAGTTGAACTACAGCACAGCTTCTCCTGCTGTCACACGCATGCTGCACATAAACAAACCTAATATTTGCCTTGCCTGTGACCGTTACAGTTTTTGCAGCCGTTTGTTAATGTGAAAAGTGCACAGTTTTTCTCCTCACTCACTCAGCCATTAAAATAAACTAAAGAAAAAGCACTTACGTTTTCTGGAGTCATTTCTTAAATAAATAAAGTAAGTAAAACTACTGCATGTAGTGCTTGCGCAGAACCGGCGGCTTGGAGGAGGACAGGAGCTGCGCGGAAGAAATTCAGTAGATAAGTAAAAGGAGGGAAACCACAATGAAGAAGGCTGTGCTGTGTGCACACCTGGTGGACCGGCGGTATGAATAAGCTGCCATCATCATGCACACCCTGCATGTGATGACGTCAGGAATAAAAAAAAAAAAGGAAATTCGGAAATTAAAGGGGCCATGCGGGAATTCGTGGCACACAAATATTTTGCCCTCAAAACCGGTATTTACAGAGGAATTCAGTATGGTTGAGAGGTCTGCCCATCAGCGTGCTGCTACAGTCAGGGGGACCAGCTTGCACTGGGGGGGTCATGCCATCCAGCCCCTCTGACATGTTGAGGAGCTCCTTGCCAGCCTCGGGGCACCTGCCCACCAGCACACACAACATCTGGCAGAGATCATAGTGGAGGTGGGAGCTACCCACACAATGGCAGAAGTGTGTGCAGGTAAGGTCACAGGGCACATCAGTAGACCACTGTTGTATATCCATCCACATCTGTACAGTTAGATCATGCATATGTGAGATGAAATATATATATAGTCTGTTGCTACGTAGTAGTAATAAACAGATGTGCATAATCTGTAGTATTGTGGGCTTGTACTGTTGATGTACTGTAATGCTGCACCCACCCTGTACTAATGCCACAGCTGTAACTACTGACATCACATCTCTCACACACATATGTAGGTCCCTCTGGTATACCTCCAGGGCAGCAGCCTGTAGCTGGGAATATTGAGTTTGTTCAGGTTTGCCAATACACCGGTCATGTTGTGGCCATGGTATATTCCATGCACACATTTAACACACCTACCCATAATGCATGCTGTACATGTTCATGTATTGTTGCTAACTGCACTGCATCACAGTGGTCACCATGATGGTGTATCTGAAGGGTATGTCAGACTCCTGCAATATAACTAACATCCTGCCATTGCAAAATGTGTGCACAGAGATGAACATAATGGTGTGACAAATGGCCTACAGTAGGGACATGTGTGAAACATCACCCTTGTTGTGCTACAACAGTGTATATACCAGTATTACAATGGCAACTGTTACAGATCTACACTAGGGCATATCACAATACTTCAGTCCACAACCCTTACAACCTGCAATGTGGTCCTAACATGAGCAATGAGTATGTAATATGGAATCATATGTTAGGACAGCAAATATGGGGATGCATACCTTCACAAACACTGGAAGCATATGTGTGCTCACACTCCCGATAAAACATAGTGGAAGCAGCTGTTGAGGTACTGACAGCATGCATTCTTCATGAGAATGCACGTTCCAGCAAGTACACGTCCCTAATGTCACACCAAGAAATGGTCTGCTGTCCAAGACATTTGGCCATAAAATGTGCCCACTTACCTGCAACAGAGGCAGCTGTGGTTTGCACACATCTTACATGCTATGGCATGGACCCCATACCCAACAGGTAGCACCTAGAAGTTGGACATGTAGCCATACGTCACCATTGCATATACCATGGCAAACAGTGCAGACAGTCATGTATGTGGTGAGGATGTATGGGACAGGAATAATGTAGGAAATAAACAGATGGCTATCCAAGACAGATGATGTCACATATAGCAATCTGGTCATGCAGGCTGCATAGTAAAATGCCACAACACTGAGGGAGTTGCAGGAATGTCTAGTAAGTGCTAGCTGTGCAGTACCCATGTCAGCATTTGCCTGGAATCTACATACATGTGGCCCATGGGTTAGGGTAGTCAGATTGGACAGTTGTACCACAGGAGACATCAGCCAGGCCTCTCTACAGGTAGCGTGTGCATAACAGAAAAGGTCAACAAAAGTCATGCATTGCAATGTGTACTGGTGTAACAAGTCCACATTGGAAACCTACAGACAGTATCAAGTAAGATACATGTGCTGTACAACCAACACCTCACCCCACCTCAGGCCCACCAACCCCATCTGTACCTTGCCGGTGCCAGTGTACACCTGTATGTTTGCCATTCATTAGCTGGGACTAGTCTGGTAGACATGGTGTTCAGTGTTTGGGACACTGCAAAATGACACGTGTATAGGCAATAGTTGTCAAGCATCCACAGAAAGGCTGAAGGTGGGGAGGAGGTGTCATCATGACACAACAGTACACTGCAGCTTGGATCCAAAGGATGCTATGAATACCTGTATCGGCACACAGTCAGGGTCAGAAACTGTGGCAGACATGACCCTGACTCCACAGCAGTAGTGACGGCAGTGTGTGAACTCCAAGGGATGTGCACATGAGTTGACCTTGCAATCATGCAGAGTTGGGGGACATGTGTAGGGCAGACTGACCAAATACTGGCAAATGCAGATGGCACATGCTAGTATACCCCTGCCAGGAATAGTGACTGCTGTAGTGCACCTAACAGTAGGTTCAACAAACCATCATGATAAGGGTGTGCACACTTATGCACCCACAAATTGTATGCATCTCAGTCAGCATCAGCATAACTAACACATTTGTTTGAAACTACATTTGATTGTACAGGTCATATGTCACATATCGGGTTCATGTAATGTTAACATATGCAGTAATGTGGTTCCATGGCATATCAAGGAAGAGGGCATCATATCAATAAGAGTGTGTACACTCCCCATAGCCATGGTAAGGTTTGAAGGTTGTCAGTGTAATTGTATCGTATTGGCCATACATGCACCAATGATGAAATCTGTAAATCAGACATCAGGTATTCACAAATGACATATGTCCACATATCATCCCAGATATATGTCGGACAAACACATAGGGGCTGTGAACAGCAGAGCAGACATAACTGACACAGTAATACACAGTGAGCAATGGTGTGTACACCTGTGATGTATGGTGCACAGTACATGCCAGGGTGACGAACAGGTGCACAGCAATACTGTGTACATGGGTGCAGTGTGTTCCAGGGGAAGGGGCATCACCTACTAACGCAGCCCATGCATCACACACATGTATACTGTTTCTAGCATGGATTGACTATAGCTGCACTGCATGCTAAGTATCATATGTCATGCATGTTGACATATGGGTAATTTGAGATGTATGTGTAATATCTTTGTGCATCCTCACCTGTAAGTGTGTGTGTGAGGAGGTGGGGGTGGGAGTTATTTTGTAAGTGCAATCTGGTGGAGTGGAGGGGGGTTGATGTATGTAGGATGTGTGTGTTTATGTGGGTTTGTGTGTGTCCATGTCTGCACATGTGTAATTGTGGGGTTCATACCTCTCGAATTCCCTTTGAAATCATGCAGTACATGGACATGGACAGACACGAGACACCAGGAATACTTGTCTGACATGTAATCTCAGGACAGCTGATAGTACAATAAGGTCTGTAGCGTGGAACATGCATTGGGAGGGAAACTAGACACCAGGTATACTGTTATAATTGCAGTCAGCAGAAAGGTGAAAGATTACCCACGTATGCAGCACTACAGATGCATTGGGGAATTAGTAGACAACACCAGTGAGTATTTCCAAATATTACTGTTGTCCACATAAGTTAATAGAGCAACATATCTTGCATCTACTGAGCAATAGTTATGCATGACAGTACAGTGCATGACATTATTGAGTGACTGTAGTAGCTCCTAACATATGGGGGCCATGCTCACAATGTCTGGACAAACCCAGGGTGAACACTGGATGACAGCAGTGAATCTTTGTAAAACCAACCCCAATCAAGTCAAAGAGGTAATGGAGTAACAGATCATGTTTTGTGATCACTTGTCTAGGCAATTAGAAGAATGATACGTTAATGATTGGTATTAATGAGTGTAAGTATTCAAGTCTGATGCTGGATGTGGAACTTAAGAGAATAATCTTGGGACAGTCTGTAAACTCAGGGACAGGTAAGTTTTATGGTGGAGTGTCAGGGTGTGTGTGTGCATGTGTGCGTGCGTGTGTGTGTGTGTGTGTGTGTGTGTGTGTGTGTGTGTGTGTGTGTGTGTGTGTGCGTAGTGTTAAGCAATGACATACAGGTATTAGAGTGCATTTCTTGTTTTCCCCTCACAGGTGGCAAGGTGGGTCAGGGTCTCTCCTGCAGGCAGTCTGATGCTGGTGTCCATACAGACACTGAAAATGATGATAGGTGTGTTGAGGCACAAGCAGGGTTGTCAGAGACTGAAACTGCATTACCGTTTGACATCCCCTGTTATCCACCCCATCCCTGCACAGAGTCACAGTGCCTATAGCTACCCCATCACCAGTGGCCATAGCAGAGGGACATTTGGTGGTTGGTGGAAGTGCACAGGACAGTGTGGTATCTATGGCTGCTGTGTCTGGACACAGCAGCCATAGGCGGATGTCCGTCAGGATACCACATAGGCAGATGTACGGGGATGCTCGTTGGAGGGCTGCTGGTCATTGTGCCTCTGGCAGAAGTGCCAGATCTGGTATCACCAGATGCATGTTTCAGGCTGTCATGGAGGAGCAGGCACGTATGAGGCTGCAGAAGGCTACTCTTTTAGCTGTAACTGACAACATCTGTGATCTTGCAGGTGACCTCCATTATTTTACAGAGGTCATGGATAGATGGTGGGGTGAGATAGTGGGACTCATTGACCATGGATTGAGAGTGCTAGAGCATGTGGTGGGAGTGGTGTGACAGCCACATGAACGTAGGCCAGCAACACCAACAGCTGGAGGCTGATGTGGACATGCAAGGACACCAGTCTGTTCCCGTAGTGGCAGTACCAGCCCCAGAACTGCAGGGGGGCGCTGTCCCCACCACACCACAGCAGGCCACATGCATGTGGCCCTGCCCAGTCCCAGGAGGGACCTGGTTCTAGTGGACATATGTCATCATCAGGGGAGAGTACCATATCATGGCTTGTACCTGGATGTGCCTGTGGAACCCCTGGCAGGCACAGTTCTCATGTCTGAGGCCAGAGGCTGTGAACTGCACACCCCACCAGGTATGGTCTGCAGCTGTCCAATAAACACCTGTATAGGGCATAACATCGATGAAGGCACAGGCTAATATAGTTCGGATGCACACAGTGACTGTACTACAGTGTGCCAATATACTACTGTGTAACATTTTGTCAGCAGTAAAGTTTAATGCTTACATGTCAGGAAGTGTAGCTGTCCAGCCATGATGCATTATAGCTGTTATTAACACTGAGTGATTGTGGTCTCCATAATGTTATCCATTTGTGTTGTAGGTGTCCATGTGACAGCAGGAGGATGGTGTGCTGTCATATCTCACAAAGGGTATGGCACTGTGGTGACATCTTGGCTGTGCCACATCCTTGGTACAGGTGAACACGTCACAGGTCTGTATAACAGTTACTGCCTGTGCCACATGGCCACTAGGTCTGGGGGTGGTGTATACAGGTGAGTGCATGGTGGCTGCTGTTAGCAGCCCTTATATAGTGGACAGTGGTAGTTGTACTGGGTGGTACACACCATATGTTTGTGTATAACACACACAGAGGCTTTGGTGTTGATGCACTACACTGAGAATACTGTACACATAGATGTATGTAGCTGTGCAAGGAACCCATTGTAGCCTATGTAATTCCACCAAGCCAGACTATGTACAACACATTGTGGAATAAGCAGTCCGCTAGTTTTAATGTCATTGACAATGGTACTAGCAGGGTATATTTCCCCTTCCCCAATGTAGTGCAGTCCTCAACTCGGTAAACATATGTGTGCTGGTGTGGGTGGCACACCCCTACCCTTCGGAGGGT
>NC_056748.1:868489789-868547289 GCF_019279795.1 Protopterus annectens
AGGGCCAATATTGACATGTTGCTGTGATAACCTTATACATTTACTGTTGTAACAGGGTTTGTTGTGACATATGTCCTATGAAGGATATGAAGTCAGTAACTCTCATGGCTGTCACCATGTACTGACTGCAATCCTTGGACTATGGTTCTGCATTTCTAAGATAGGTAATGTGTGAGTAACACAAGACACATAAGATTCCAAACACTGGCCAGTCTGCAGATAACCCTACAGGTGGGAGTTTTCTCAAACACATAACATTGTTATGACAGGTGTTTAATCATGTCGACCAGCCATATCCACACAAACTCTGGTAAACCAACATTACTCCAAATGCAGAATAGCAAAACCTACATTATGTAGTCATGTCTGGAACATCCTCCTCCTGTTTATTGGCCTTTCTCCACAGTGTATGTTGTTAGAGGTATATCCCACTACCATCTGTGATGCTGTTTGCCAAACACCGACATGAAGTCCTGCTCAGAGTGAATGAAAAGGGCCAACACCCACATGATGTTCCTAGTTCTAGGAGTGTGCTTACATGCAATTGGCTATGGGAATGTTGCCACAGCTGTTCCACATGCAATCAGCTAATGGGGGACTGCAATTCATGCACAGGCCATCAGCTGATCATGAGCATCACTTACAAAACACAAGCTGCTGCCTAAGCAAAGCAGGTGTACTTCTCCACATCCACCAGAAGGGAGTGAGACAGACAAAGTAAGACAGGGAAGGGTTAGGAGAGTAAAAGCTAAGCATTCTTCTGTCACACACTTAACAGTATGGGGTTTCAAACCCCTGCCTGACTATGTATTGCTATTACATGTCTATGCAGTTATTGCATGGATCACAGAGCTACATGTTGGGGAGCTGTCCAAAGGTATATTTGACGGTATGTGACATCAGCAGCAGTGATAAAGGAGGGATAAGGTAGGTGTAGTTCATGTGCCTGTCCACAAGAACAGGTGTCAAGGATGACACAGCCACACTCTCTCAGAGACTCACACACATTATCACAGTTGGCAGGGTCAGGATCAGACTTCGTAACTAAGTAGTTTACTACACTACAGTAATATGCAGGTGTCACATGCATCAAAGAGGTTAACAGGCTGATATATGGGCAAAGGCTATGTCAAGGTGTCTGACATTAGAAGGCATGCTTCAGTAGGCCAATGAGAGGTGCAGTGAGTGTGAACGGTGGCCAAATCATTATATTCCACACACACACACACACACACACACAGACACACACACACAGGTTTGCCAGTACTGACATGCATGGGTACATTGCTTCACATGTGTGTAGTGATTGACTGTGCCAGAAGGCTGTACAAGGCTAGGTAAAGGGTATACCTTGGCATCAGGCCACATGACAATGCTCTGCAGTGTGGCTCAGGGGTGTAGTGTCTGGATTGGCCCACACAGGTGGGTATTGTATTCACCATCCACTCATCTGGGTTACTGTTGCAGGTGGCCAGTGCTGTGCAATGCTTGCCATGTATGTGTTCTATATTCCATGACATGGACAGTGTCTGGGATGTCCACACATCCCACATGCATGTTCTGTGACATGTGGAAGTGTACCTGGGGTGTCTGGGGCATGTTGTGTAGACAGATTGTTATCATCAGATGTGCCATTCCTGACCTCATGTGGTGAGAACAGGCAATGGAAACCAGGTTGACCCTGTATCTACATTGACAGCATGATACAGGTATTCACTGGTGTCAGTGGCATCTGTCCATACAGGGCATGCGTATAAGGCATGTTATGTCCTTTATGGGTTACATTTGCTGACTCTACAGTTGTTGCAGGTGTCCAGTGGGGAACATAGTGAAGGAGCACTGTATGCAATGATTTGCCTATTGTAGGGATGGGACAGGGTGCCATGTCCTCTGTAGTCCATTGCAATCACACTCTGGGTACTATCTGTGGGCAATATGCAGGGAACTACCAACATAGTGGTTGTTGCCTAGCCAAGTGTGTTTGTGTATGAGACATGGGTGGAGAGTGTTCTCTGGGTAATAAAAGGGCTGCCTATATTGTTTCCCAAGCCATGATGTCACATGTAGGGATATGGATTGTCTACCCCAGCCTCTCTGCTCTTTGACATCTGTTATCCTTGTAAGGTGGACATTTTGACATATAATAGGCCCACCATATAAGAAATTTGCAAAACCCACTCCACAATGAGTCCTGTTATTTCACAATCACAGCTACCTCCACACAGGATATTAATGACAAACACACACACCAAGTCTCACAGTTGCCATGTCTGGGATTAGAACTCCTACCTAAGTAGTAAATCACACTACAGCATTACGCAGTTACAGCATGCACCACAGAGATTACTGGGCTACTCCTTCCCCAAAGGTATATTTCAAAGTGAATGACATCAGCAGGCTTGCCAAAGTAGGGAAATGGAAGTTGTCGTGACTGTGAATGGCCTCAAAAACATTGATCCATACACAACAGACAAACACACACACAAAGTTTTACAGTTGCCATGTCTGGGATTAGAACTTCTACCTAACTAGTACATCACACTACAGCAGTATGCAGTTATAGAATGAACCTCAGAGCTTACTGGGCTACTCCTTCCCCAAAGGTGTACTTCAAAGTGAATGATATCAGCAGGCTTGCCAAAGTAGGGCAATAAAAGTTGTAGTGACTGTGAATGGCCTGAAAAGCATTGATCCCTACACAAACAAACATAAACACACACACAATGTTTTACAGTTGCCATGTCTGGGATTAGAACCCCTACCTAACTAGTACATCATACTACAGCATTACGTGGTTATAGTACATGCTATGGAGCTTACTGGGCTACTCTTTCCCCAAATGTGTATTTCAAAGTAAATGACATCAGCAGGCGTGCCAAGGTTGGGCAATGGAAAGTGTAGATCATAGGTTCATAGGTTGGTACTAGGCTATCGGCACTAGGGCCTATACATGCCTAGCCATGACATTTCCCTGGTTATGTCTTCCCACAATATTTACTTCCCTGGACCCCTGTCTAGCAGGGCGAATGACAAGATCCCCGGGGTTAATTTCCTATCTCCCATCCTATCATCAAGGTTCCTTTTGAAGATGGCCAAAGAGGCACTCTGCTTGACATGTATGGGCAGTCTGTTCCAGAGTTTGGAGAGTCTCTGAGTCAGGAACACATCCCTCCAGCATGCATTGTTCATTGTGATGACAAGGTTTGGATCCCTGGAATGTGTGGCTGTGAGGGATTTGGATTTCTTTAAGTGTAGCATGTCCAACAGCTTTGGGTTTGACATGGCATTGTATGTTAAGCAGAGATCACCTCTGAGTACACGATATGTGACAGAGTATAGCTGGATGATTTTCAGATGGTCAGCATAGGACATCTGGTTTAGGCCTGTGATTCTTTCAGTGAGGTATGTCTGCAGCCTTTCTAATTATTGCAGATGTCTTGTGAGGTACATACCAAATGGGCCATTGTAGTCTGTACTGGGTCTACTTAGAGATGACTACAGTAGAACAATGGCCTTCTTTTTCCTGGATGTAAAGCCCTTAGTGATGAGGTGTGCCACATAGGTGAATTTCCTGATTGTTGTGGTGATGTGGTTATCAAAGGTGAGACCACTGTCCACCTGTGTCCCTAAGTCTCTTATCACACTTTAGTTGTTTTGTGTACTGCCACCTATGTGGTACTTCATGGGTACATGTCCCTTCCCAAAGAGGATAACTACATTTCTTGGCATTGAGCTTGAGGCCATTTCTCAGGCACCAAGCATCTATTTCTGTAAGGCCCTTCTGTAGAATATCCACATATGTGGGGATTCAATATTGGCACCCAGTGTGCAGTCATGGGCAATCTTTGTTAGCCAGAGTCTTTTAGTGTTAGCCTGTACTTCAGAGCAGTAGATGCCAAACAAGAGTGGTCCCAGGACTGAACCCTGAGGTACTCCAACTGTCACTTGTCTGGGGCTGGATTTGGTGTCACCTACTTTTGCAGTGTGGAGTTCTGTCAGTACAGCAGTTGGCAGCCCATTAGGTGACGTAGGGATTAATGGCCACCTTGGTATGTTTATCTATGATTCCAGACTGGGGGATGGTGTCGAAGGCCTTGGTGAGGTCTGAATAGGCTGTGTGAACCACCTTACCCTTGTCCACACATTTGGAGACTGATTCAAAGATGTCAGTCAGGTTCAGGAGACATGATCGGCCCTTCATAAACCCAACCTGGGTGGGGTCCATTGTTTGCAGGTTGCCAATGTCTTTTATAAGGTCCATGATAATACATTCTATGGCCTTGCAGATCAGGCACATCATACTGCTGGGGCTGTAGTTCACAGGATCCAAGGTGGATCCTCCCTTGTGGACTGGAATAACTGTAGCTGTACGCCATGCAGTTGGCAGGAAGCCTAAGGTGTGGCTATGATTAGAGAAGGCAGGTAGGTGAGGTGCCAGTTAACTTTGTAGTTCATGTAGTACACAAGCCCGGGATGTTGTCTGGTCCCATGGATGCTGTTTTCTTAGCTCTGGAGAGTGTGGTTTTTACCTATGTGGCCATTATTACCAGAATCTGGCAATTTTTCAGTGTTGAGATGGGCCCTTTAGGGGATGGGAGGGGGGTGTTGTTGGCACTGAATCGATCTGCCAGGATATTGACAATATCCTTGGGAGCAGTATATTTAATACCACCCTGTTGTAGCTCATAGCAGATCTGAGCATTGCCGTTTAGATTCATGACATAGCTCTGGAACGGCTTGCAGTTGTTTTTGGCATCTTTGGCTATATTATGTTCACAACTAGCTTTGGAGAATGTTATGAGGGATCTCAGCTTCTTACAGAGGCTGGTAAGGGAGTATTTTGCATCCTGGAAATTCCCTCATTTCTGCAACAGTTTCTTCCTTTTGTTGTACGTTATGTTTATGGCAGGGCGCCACCACATTGGCTTCCTTTTCTTGGTGGGGAGCATCTTGGTTCTGTATTGGATGGCACAATTCATGCACCAGTGGATGTGCTCATACAGTGCCTTAGTGTAGGATTCAGCAGTTGTCCTTTCATTTCCCGTCTGCATGGGTGTCATGATGTTAGCCACGTCTGACATGTGTAGCATGACGGCTTTGGAGATGTGTATTATGGAGGTTTTCTTACTGGGGTGTGGGGGAAGGATGTGGATATTAAGGCTTAATAGCTTATGGGCAGACCTGCATACCAATGGGTATTGATTTCCCATGTTGGTAATGACCAGGTCTAGGATATTTGAGTCCCTGGAGGGACAATGGGTTACTTGATCCAAGACATTGGGAATTATGACTTCCAACAACTGTTAGGCACACGTGTTGGTACACAAGTAGTTTTTCCAGTTAATGGCAGGGTAGTGCAAGTCACCCAGTATTAGGGTGTTTGGTTGTATCATAATATTTCCCAGTATGTTTAGAAATGTGTAGTGGGAATCTTAGTGCATGGTGGGGGATCTGTGGCAAGCTATACAATTTGGATTGCAGTCTTATGTAGTGTTAGTTGCACCGGGGAATTTCAGATGCATTCTGTTGGGCAAGTAGCCTGGTGGTGTGAATATCCTTAGTGAATATGGAAACTCCTCTACCTTTAGTGTTTTGGTCCTGTTTTGGTGGCCGACAGGTGTGGTGAGAGCTGTACCTGGTATTGCAGGGGTTTTCTCTGGAGCCTTGGATCAGGTCTCTGTTACTGCACAGATATTGATGTTCTCCATTTTTAGGAGTGCCTAGTGACTGTGATTGGCCACAAAAGCATTGATCCCTGCACACACACAACCAAACACACAGACACAGAGTTTCACAGTTGCCATGTCTGGGATTACAACTCCTACCTAACTTGTACATCACACTACAGCATTACACAATTATAGCACGCACCACAGAGCTTACTGGGCTATTCTTACCTCAAAGGTGTATTTCAAAGTGAATGACATCAGCTGCCCTGCCAAAGTAGGGCAATGGAAATTGTAGTGAGTGTGAATGGCCTCAAAAGCATTGATCCCTACACACACAAACACACAAAGTTCTACAGTTGCCATGTCTGGGAATAGAACTCCTACATAACTAGTACATCACACTACAGCATTATGCAGTTATAGGATGTGCCACAGAGCTTACTGGGCTACTCCTTCCCCAAAGGTGTATTTCAAAGTGAATGACATCAGCAGCTCTGCCACAGTAAGGGCAATTGATATTGTAGTGAGTGTAAATGGCCTCAAAAGCATTGATCCCTACACAGAAAAACACATGCACAAAGTTCTACAGTTGCCATGTCTGGGAATAGAACCCCTACCTAACTAGTACATCACACTACAGCATTACACATTTATAGCATGCACCATGGAGCTTATCAGGCTGCTCCTTCCCCAAAGGTGTATTTCAAGGTGAATGACATCAGCAGGCTTGCCAAAGTAGGGCAATGGGGAGTGCAGTGACTGTGAATGGCCACAAAAGCATTGATCCCTACACACACACACACACACACACACACACACACACACACACACACACACACACACACACACACACACACACTTGCCATGGCTGGGATTAGAACTCCTACCTAACTAGTACATCACACTATAGCATTACGCAGTTATAGCATGCACCACTGAGCTTATAGGGCTACTCCTTCACCAGAAGCGTATTTCAAGGTGAATGACATCAGTAGGCTTCCCATAATTGGGTAATGGGGAGTGCAGTGTGTGTGCATGGGCCATAAACCATTTATCTGGAAGCAGACACATAACACTCAGTCACACACAGGTTTATATTTCACAGGTATGTGTATACAACTGCTAGATGAATACTGACTTGTACAGTCATGTTACACAGTTAGCACAAGCACTACAGACACTATAGTGCTGAGGGATACCAGAGGCAAATGTCTACAGTGATTGACATTTGCACATCATGTGGTTTTAGCCAGTTGGATGTGTGCTGGGTGGGACAGGCCTCATTGGCCTATTATGTGTATTGTCATTGGATATATGTGTGTATTCCTATCCAATGTGTGTGCAAAGCATGACTGGTGTGCAATGTGGAGTGTGTGTGTGCACAAACATCTGTGACTGTCAGATATGTATAGTCCATTGTTGTTGCGAGACATGGGCTTCCATTCAGTAAGTGTGGGAGCATGCCCAGTATGACCTTCTGTATTGAATGTGTGAATCCATTCCAGGTAGGTTGTACTCCAGTGCAGGATTTTGTGTTCTACACCTACAGCTAGCAACCTGTTTCTGTGGGATATCTGTAGATTGGTTGACAATATGGGGTCATAATTGACAAATTATAGTGGGTTACTGCAGGTAATTGTATCTATGCTGCTTCTGCTACATGATTTTGGTGTTAGCAGAGATATTCAGACATATGTACTGTTTTACACTGTGATGTTTTATGTCATCAACTACTGTCAGGTATACATATTTGCTTGCAGTAATTTCCTGGGGAACACAGGGTGAATGCAGCTGTGTCTAGTATTGTGGTCTGCACCCTACATATTCTTGCACAATCATGCCATTCTAGAGGGGAAGCTGCAGACACTTGCTGATGGGTCTGTGTAAATGGTTCAGCACCTAGGTACAGTGGTGGCTAAGGATCCCATGCTTGTACATCCATTGACGTACCAGTATGGGCATATCTCACAGCTGTACAGATTCACACAGGTCACCCAGAGGCAGGGGTCATATTTCTGGGCATTACCCCTTCACATTGTGGTTTACGAGCAGGTTTGTAGCCACCCATTCCTGTGTTTGCAGGCAGGGATAGTATGTGCACACAGCTGAGTTTCAGACTTCACACACTCCATGCCTTCCATGCTCCTACCTCCCCCCTCTATTATTCTATCCTCTTACAAACATTATGCAAACATTATCTGATAAGTTCTCTATAGTTATCACTTCATCCCAGCAGTAATATGGTGTTGGTCCACAGTTCATGCAGTAGGACATGGTGGACATGTTACTGAAATTTGTTGACATGTCCTTGCATTTGGGTTCTGTGAACTGTGTTATGTTGTTGTTTGGGAGTCCATGACATAACATACATTGGCAGTAGGGGTGAGACACTGGCCTTTGGCAGAGGACTGTAGGGCATTTGGTAGTGATGCAGGTCAGCTGTAGCAGGCCATTGCATTGTGTCACTCTACAGTCTCAGACTGCAAGCCACTATATTCTCCTGGGGTGACAGGGTAGGTGTGCAACGTGTTAATGTCAATACTTTTTGTCATTATTGATCCAGTAGTGTGGATGCTGGCAGGGTGCTGCTTACAGCTAGGGACACACCTGCATGGGATGCCTCTTCTGCATGCTGCATTCTGTGGTTATTGCCATACAGAGGTGGGGGTCATATTGTACTCATTCCCAACAGCAGGGATAAGACCTGTGAGGTACCTGTGGGTGATGGTGGGGTTAGCTGGGTGCATGTGTGCTATGGGCGCTACTTGCATCTGACTCACAGATATACATGGGACATTCCACTTATGCTGGCTTGTGCAGGGACATCAGCAGTTTCTCAATACTTCATACCTGTGACCTTTGGGTCTGCCACTGTTTGGCCAGATGACATTGGTATTCTATACCACAAACCCAACTAATGTGCTGCTAACCTGTATGTGCAAATCCAAAGGTGTGTCCATTTGACAGTAACATATTATACACTGTCTGTCTGGGGTACTTCCACCTGTGTGCTATTTGTATGTCTGGGCCTACATTCATGCCATGTCCATCTTTCAGATGGTGACAGATATTACATCCAAACAATTACTATGGCTTACTGCTGGAATGTGTTTTGCTGGGATGCATTGTGTTTGGTGCTGCAGTTGAGAACTTGGCCCTATCATCGGCAGTACTGGCCAATGGCCACCAGGACAAACCTCACCATGCCTACATGCTGACCACTCTCACACAATATACAACACACACCAACTAACACACACAGTCCTGCATATTGTACACATGCTACACTCTATCTTGCTACTTTGGCCAGCTCAGGTAATCTGTGCTCCACTGTTATTATACCTACACATACATGTTACTACATTTCTACATAGGATTGCGGGGGTGGGAGGCACACCTGACAACTGTACACATTTGCTATGACTTTGCTGGTATTTCAGGTACTCCATTTCATTCTTTATTCTGACCTATCATGCAGACTAAAGGCATATCAGTGTACTACAGTTCTTACGTTTGATTGACTTGCATTTCAGTTTCAGACTTCTTACCCTTCAGAACTAACATCCCACTGCCTGACGTGTTGTAGTCTGTCTGTGTAGGTCTGGAGGGGGGCTGTTCTCCATAGCCATCAATCAGAAGCCTTAGCACAGCCTTTCTTTGTGTTTTTTTATGCCTGTCCTGCTGGGTAAGACTGTTGTTGGGTATGTGAGCCTACCTGAATGGCATGAGTGTGTCCCATGGACACACACTTGGCCCACCACATTTCCTGCAGTGAGTTTTGTCACCTTTTCTAGTACTGGCTACAATGGTGACACGAGTATTTGTTACAGATTTCATGCTTCCACTATAGGTGTCTACTATCTGCTGGCATCCCATTCAGCCACCCATTTCCCTTGCATACTCACATCCATATCATAGATACAAGTAACAAAACATACTACTCCATTCAGCAATTGATAGGGAGAGTGACTTACCTTGTGGCTGTGCCAGTATTGAGGATGGTGCTGGAGGGCTGAATATGTTGGATGCACATAGTACACTCCCTATACATGGTTAAGCACAGGTAGTGTCATGTCTGGCATCCCTTTTACTGTATGTGCGAGTCAGAGAGAGGTGTCATTCCCTGGGTTCCTACCATGTCAGTGTATGTACTGTGCGTTGCTTCTTTGCCAAGGCCTGGGCATACTGGGCATGTCTCCTTCTGCTTACTGGGGCAGGCTCAGGTTGTTCCTCCTCTGAGTCACTCTGTGCCTGTGCAAGCCTTGGCAATGGTGGGGGGGGGCTGTGTAGACCTGCCCCGTGCTGTTCCTGCTGCAGCTGTTTCTGCAGGATCATATTTTGTAGCATGGCACATATGATGACATTTTGGGTACATGTAGCTGGTGAGTACTGCAAGGCTTCATCTGATATGTCCAGGCACCAGAACCATGACTTCAGCATCCCAAACGCATGCTCTATTATGATTCTGGGCTATGCATGTGCCTCATTATGGAGTTGTTGTTCTGGTGTGTGTGCACTTCTGAAGGGTGTCATCAGCTATGGCTCCAGTGCATAACCAGCATCACCCACTAGGTGGCCATAAGGGATGTCTCCATTTGTAGATCTCTGGTACAGCTGCATCATATGCCACATGGAGCCATAATAGCTTCCTGGGCAGCCAGCACACACATTCATTATAATGCCCTGGGCATCACACATGACCTGGTAGTTGATGGAGGGGAAGCCCTTGTGGTCGATGTAGACCCTACTCCACTCACTGGGTGGTGCTTTGATGTGGATGTGCGTGCAGTCTATAGCACCCACTACCTCAGGCTATTCTTCTGTTTGGTGGAAGAGACGCATATTGCTAGTCAACACCTCACAGCTGTTGTGGAAATATATGTGCTCACCAGCATGTGCTGACATGGCATCCAGGAATTGTTAGCGTACCCTGGATGCTGATGCCTTTGAGATCCCCATGATATCCCCAGTTCGCCTTTGGAAGGTACCTGTGGCTAGTATTCTTAGGCCTAAACATACCTTGGTATCCACTGGGATGGGTTCCCCTCTGTTGGTTCTGTGTGTGAGCCGTGGCCGGCGCAGCTCAACAATTTGCTGTAGGAGGTCCCTGTCCACCCTGTAACGATCCACTATCCCCAGCTCATGTAGCCCCTGGTAGATTACCCTGGGTCTGTACATTCTTCTCCTTCTTCTCACTGTGGGTTGGTTGTCAGAATTCTCATCCTCACCATCCTCAGCCTCTTCCACATGTTGATTTACGAGAGCTAATGCAGCCCCTATCATTTTGTTGCTTTTGTTTGGTAAAATTTTCCCGCTTGTGTACACCGGTGGTGTAGAGTTTGTGGGAAAAAACAGAGGGAAAGGTGTCTGCATAGTTTATAGTAGTGTGCTGGGCTAGGCTGGGCTGCTGCCTGTGTAATTGGTTGATTTTGATACATTTCACCTGCCAGCTATGCTAGTTCACCTTGATTACCTTCCTACTGCTGTTTTCCCTTCCCATTGCCTTCCTGTTTAAGACTAGGGACACACCAAGCAAGCACAGTGCTCAGATGTGCACGGAGCTACTATTCCCTGGTTTACTTTTTTTTTTCCCTTTAAAACATGGTGCGTGGCGTGCACACCTGCTTAGGCAATGTAAAGAGTGCTTGGCAGCTTCAGACACACCCGCTTGCTTAGCTCTGTTAAGCTAAGGGCAAACCTGAGCCACAGGGCTCCAGTAAGCTTACAGTATGCCTGACACACCCCTCTGTGATGTCAGCTAGCTCTTAGGCATGCACCATGGTCTTCCTGCACCTACACAGTTGGGTGCAGGCTAGCCATGAGGGGAATCTGGGATTCAGTATCATTCACCTCATTTATTTAGGATTGCCTGCTAATGCCTAGTTGCAAGTCTGACACTGAGCCTTTCCCCTTAGCAACCACTATTCACTGGCCATGCTGTCTTCTACCTACCATTGAGTATAATGGCAAAATTGTGATTTTTGGATAGAATGCTTTTTTTAAGGTTTTTTTATTTTATTTTCGAGCTGATCTTATTTGCGCTCCGCTGCCCTACACTTAAACGGCCGAAATCGGCCAAAAAAAAAAAATAAAAGTTAGTATTTTTATTTTTGCAACCATTTTCCATGCCAAAGGCCAGATATTTGGGCACTGGCATGCTTTACACGTTATATACACCTTTTATTTGAAGCTGTCATGGCTCCGTTTTGTAGTTTGCAGAAATGTACTCGGTTACTAACCGAGTACATTTATGCAGATTACACTAGTCCTGCATGGCCGGCTGCCAGCTTCCTGGATTGCAAATTCACCTCATTTGCATGGCTTTCACCTGCAAATGGGGTAATTTGCATACAGGAGCTGCGTCCATGCAGGAATAGTGCAGGAGCGCTCGTGCATGTCCCAGGAGCTTGTTCCTGGATCTCTTGGCGGCCATATTGCCTCCAGCAGCTCCTGCACTATTCCTGCATGCCGTGCAGGACTTGCTGAATCCCGAAGAATGTCATAAGTCAGTAATATAATACCTCTGATTTTAAAACCACCAGATTCAAAGGTATCTCTGTGCATACAAAAAGTTCCACAGAGCCAAGATAAAGTTTTCACTGTGAAATACCTTAAACATCTTGTACTGAGGGTCCATGGCATATATGCAAGCATTCCCTTAAGGACATGCATCGTTTCAGCCTCATGGTTTCTGAATGCCCATGACTTTTTAATTTTTACGTATTAAATCTTTATGAGTACAGTCAGGCATACCCACAGCTAGTGGAGCTTGGCTTTATTGGCCTGAATGTACACAGGGTGGTTCATTAGTATTAAGACCCTTTTCATGCATGGACTGGGCAATCAAGTTAGTCTATAAAATAACAGTTATACAATCATATCATTATACTCTTTATACATTTGAACAGGTAAATGTGACTATGTGCTGATCTCTCTAACCTCCAAGGAGGAACATTGACACCAACTTTTTCTTTCTCTAGAGTTATTAATCCAATACTAGGTTCATAGATTATACTATATTGAATGTTTGTGTGTTTAAAAATTCACCTTCATGGTAATTTCCTTGTTGAAAGGAAAAACTGCTCTAGAGGGAAGCCACATACCTAAATGACCAGAGACTCCTTGTTTGTCCAGTAGCAGTGACAACTGCACATAATGCAGGTGGTCCTGTGTTCAATCAACACACAAAGGTCAAAGTTTTCCTTTTGTGTTGAAACCTTTAAAATTAATGGCATTTATAGTAATTAGAGTATTTTAACTTTCCCTGTGGTACTGTTATTTTCCAGAATGGGCATTCTTAATAAGAAACTTACTTATCAAGGTGATTCCTTTATGTTAAATGTATTACATCATTTATGTCAGTGGTTTAATGTCAAACAGTTGAAAATATTAGTCTGTCAGCAATAGATTGATGTATAAGTAGAAAAGTTCTACAAAACACAGAAGGTCATGCTAAAGAAGGCTATTGATGGTGATGGCAAAAACTGAAACCAGGTGTTATCATAGTTTCCATTTAAACCAGGTGTTATCATAGTTTCTATTTAAACCAGGTGTTGTCATAGTTTCTATTTAGAGTCCAAGAGGTACCACGATTTTCAACTGTATTTACTTCATTTGAACTTCTGTGTAGCAGGCATTCTAGGCAATGCTTGGCATTAAGAAAAAAATGACAAAAACACAAGACATGTTGGAAATGTGGTAGAACAACGTTAGTGTGCAGCATAGACTAAATTTGGTGTGATGAGCACAATAAAGGACCACAAGCAGAGATCCCAGGAGATCAGGTATGGTGTTAATGCCCTCCATGGAGAGCACATTTTTTACTGGTTAAATGGTAAGGACCATTCAAGATGATTGAGAAAACAAATGAAATGAGAACAATAAGGTTAGGCAGCCATAAAAGTGAAAGACAGAGAAGAAATCTGTCATATTAATGCACTGATGCAATGGAAAGTAGTAGAAAATTCTGCATCGAGTTTACAAACTGAAATGTTTCCCAGATAGGCTATAGAATATCTATCTGCAGTACAATTAGATGTATCGTTGTGAAAAGTACAAAAGCAGGACAAACTGTTTAGAATTTAGCCTTTAGTGTTTCATCCGCTGCTATACATAGTTCTCTTATGCACTGTTAAGCAACAAACGATTATTTTGGGGGAAGCCTGTTGCTCAATCTGCTCTTGCTCCATTTACTCCTTTTTTTTCTATTCCACCTTAACTGTTTAATCAGGTAAAACATATCCAAAAATCTCTCATTAAAAAGCTTTACATTAAATGGATAGATTGAATTGTTTGTCCTCAAAGCGCAAAGCTACTGTTACTTTTAGTCAGTCTCTCACTTTTGTCAAAAGATTTACAGTATAATCAGATTAAAGAACAGTGAAGGTAAAAAGGTTTCCTTTTTCCTTCAATATTACGAGAGCTAAGAGTTGTCTAAGCTTGAGAAGGTGTGCATGCCTACAGACATGCAAACACGCAGACTACATAATTGGTTATTAAGTGATCTGTAAGCTTGTACTCCACCAATGCAGTACTCAGGGTTCCCATTAGGTGTCTCCCGGTTTGAAAACCACAGCCACCTCCGTTATGGATGGGTGATCTTGCAACTGTCCCCCCTCCCCCGCTCCCATGCTGCCAATATATCATGAATCATCTTAGGTGAAGTCAGAGCTTTATCCTTTTGTGCCATGGAGACAGGCCATCAAACCAGCTTTGTATCATTTCTATTATTGAGTTTTATCCACAGAAACCTTTCCTTTCCTGTGTCTATTCTCACAATTCAGTTTGCTAAATTAAATCACAGACTTTATTGAAAAAAATATAAAAAATAATGTCCACCCTTTTTTAATCAAAGGCCCATAAAGTGCAAAGATCCTTAATGACTCTTCATTATTTATATATATATATATATATATATATATATATATATATATATATATATATATATATATATATATATATATATATATCATCTACATTCATTACCATTCCTTGTCCTTGTCCAAGTCTAAACACTTTTTACATTTTTCTTAGCCCAAACTTCTTAAAACTAAAATCATACCTACTTGATCATCATTTCCTCCACCAAATGCATCACTTTTTAACATCTCACAATTTTTCTGTTATTCTAACATCTTGTAGTTAAACAAATCTGATTCTTGGCCTCCATCAGATGTAAATATACTTAGTTTCTGTGATTTGCTAGAATTCTGGTTTCATTTCAGCTCAGATATAATCACTGTTTGTTTTTGGCTTCAGTCCCGTTTCTCTTACTTTCAGATATTGAGTTACATTTTCTCAAATTGTTCTTTTCTTGACTGTTCATCTCTATCATCTTCTACATTATATAATCCTATTCCCAAGTACTCTGTACTTATTCCCACATTTTACTTTTTTCACAGTTGACTTCCCAGTTATTGTACTTACCTGCATCTTCTCAGTTTCTGTTCATAGTCACTCATATCTCTCTTCTTGCACTGCCTCACTTTCTTGCATCACTGTTTCTCCTGTTTCTCCTGCCACTTTATCCTCTTCATCCCCAGCGTCCACATTTTCTACATCGGCTTGTCATCTCCTTTCCCCTTTCTACCTTTGTATGTGTCTACTTCTTATTTTTATTTAATTTGATTTATTTTACCCTATTCATATGATCCACATTTGGATTTCATGTTTACATACATAAAATTATTACTACAATGTCATTTTCCTTTTTGGTTGGATGTGTCCTGTCAAGAAGTGCCAATTTCTAATTCAGGCCACTGTAAGAAAAAAGTTCCAACTAATAAACAAAGTAGTAAAAGTTAAACAAATCAACAATTACCTGTAATAAAAAGTCATATAATTTTTTTTATTTATGTTTGTTTTCGGGGGTAGAACACTAATAACTGATGCGGAGGTATTACCTGATTACCTTCCACTAGGGTTAGGTTAAGTGTCATTCTGAAGAATATAGCTCATGCTAGTGAATCTCAAGTGGAGACTAGGGACATATGGGAGCTGTCTGCTTGAGATGTGAGGATGGGTCTTCATGAGGAGCTATGGCACCTGTGAAAACAAACAATACCCCCTTGCTGCTTCAACTCCATACTTCTGCCCTGACCACTTCTGTGGCAAGCCAAGGAGACATTAATACTGCAGAAGAAAGTTATCTGTCTGCATTGCAAATATGTGGCAATTGCCTCTTAACCAAATGGAGTGAATGAGCCTGAGATCATGGAAAGTGACCAGATAATCATCTGGCATAGAGAAAATTATTTAAGTTATAGGCAATAACTAATCAGCATTACTAAAAGTGATTTGAAAAACAACAGCAAATATCAGAAACAGAAATAAAAAAAATTCTGTTCCAATTAGCAGAGATGCAAAATTGGACTTCTAGCAGGACATATCAACTTTCAGTAAAAATATATGAAAGCATTTTTCCAGAACAGCAATCTCCTATACCCCGTGTGTGTGTGTGGGGGGGTGGAGACAGCTTCCACCTTCCAAAATATACTAGCACTCTGATCATTCAACCTTGGGGTAAGAGGAGGATACTTTCTTGAAATGCAAAGCTAAAATAATAAATATAAATCCCATTTCAAATGAATTAGCCTTGATGAAACACATATCTCACTTATTAGGGTTATAACCCCATTATTTATAGGGTACAAATGCAGGTTTCTATGTGTAGAAGCAATTGAAATTTCTAAAGGAATGTTAATATAAAATAACACTGAGCATTTTGTCAAATATAATGAAACAGTTTAAGTATCCACATTTTATCCAGATTAGTGATGAAACAAATGACCATCACTAGTGGAAGCAGTGGAAGCATACCTTTCCTTCATGTCCTCTCGCACACTCTGATTATAACCTTTTTACATGCAGTTTTGTTTCAAATGGGTCACTTTATCTGAGCACAAACACTTGGTTAGATTGTAATCACTTATGAAATAGCCACTGTCCCCACGTTAAATCATTTTCCCACTTGACTATGCATAATATAACATCCCCAAACTTTCTTGTAACAATAGCATTAAGTTCAAAATCTTTATATCTGTTTTCTGTTGTATTGGCCAATTCATCCATTCAGCATTCCAGAAACCATCATTGTCAAAAACAGGTTGTATCCCTTCTGTAATAATCACATGGTTTTCGTTTTAATTCAATACCATCTTTTAATACTGTGTCTTTGGAAAAACGCTTAATTTTGTAGATTCCTTACTGTAAAATATTACCAGTGATTTTGTACTTCCTTTTCATTGTTTCTCCCATGTGACTCTTCATGGTCAGTTTGTGAAACAGATTTAAGTTAGACTAGCATAAGCTCTTCATACAATGTAAAGGTCCCAATTGTTAAACAAATATTTTCCAACAATACACAAGCACACCACTTGTATTCTAAAAAAAATCATGCATCTTTATTTGAAACCACTGCCTGTCTTTAATATTCCCTTTTACAATGTCAACAAATTACTTGAAATCAGGCTGCTTCTCTCTCAATGGTGTTCTCTATTTGCTCAATTTCTGCCTTCCAGGATTGTAAAAAGACAAAACTAGCAGATCATTCTAGGAGTGTGCACATGCTGATAACTTGGTTACTTTGGCGAAGTTCAGCATCTGGCAATCAGATAGTGTCACAACCCTCCCAACTTATATTTTCCATACTGTTTAGCTGAACAGTGCAAAATAGCATTCTTTCATTATTCATCATTTACAATATTCCTACAATCATCTGTTGAATCCATCTGTGCCAGAGCATAAACTTTATCTGATGTCGTTCAAGCTGCATGAATTTTGATACACTCCCATAGCTACCTTTATGTCCATTGATCCACCACCCTGAAGAACTGTGGTCAATTACTATTTATTTTGCAAGTAAACAATTGTATTTTAGAATATTTGGGATAGTCTGTGCCATGCAAAGTCCATTTTTAGTACAGGACCCAGAGAAACGCTCCAACATTAAACACTGAATAAGCAAAATCAAATCAGTAATATAAAAAGACAGGGAAAGAATTAAAGATTAAATAATTTAAAAAGCGGCAACTGTTATAGAAATCAACGGCAATTAAAGCAGCAAAAATGTGTTGTTAAAAATACAGAAGTGAGCTCCTACAAAAAATTATGCTGTATATAATATTGGCTGATGAAAAATAGGTGGGATTATATTGAACGGGGGATATAATGTTAAAGTAAGGTAAAATAGGTAAGAAATATTAATGTAAGGGTGTTAGCAAAACAAAGTAGACCAGTGGTGGTTTGAGACAGTATGAGAGACAGGGGGAGAGGGAGTAGAAGTGTGCTAAAAAAAACTTACTGAGACCGTGAAAGAAGAATTGTGTTGAGAGAGAATAGTAAAAGAGTGGAAGGCATATAGAGTGGGAGATGTGAGTGATGCTGAATGGATATAGGAAGTGGTATGCAAGGGGTGGGAATGGATTCACAGCTGAGATGTTATACAAAGAAGGAGCTTTGATAGGGAAGTAGTGGATAGGTGTAAGTGAGGTAAAGATGTTGGAAAGATGAAATTAGCTTGGGGGGCACAAGAAGAGAGTCAAAAGTGCTATAGAAATCCTTTAGTTTTACTTAGAAGGCATTGAAGGATGATGCTTGTCTAATAGAAGAAGGAAGTATTATCTTTGATATGTATGTAGTGTTTTGTGATTTTTTTTGCCAGTGGTAGAGTTTGGATCCAAAGGATGGAGGGTTTAGGACAGTGATGGAGAACATATGGCACATGTGTCAAATGTGTCATGCCATGACATTTTGGTGACACACCAGCGTTCACCAACACCCGAGTTACCAAAGAAATTGCTTTTGCATTTGCTGCTTGTGTGAAGTGCATTGAATTATTTTGTGCCAGGAGCCAGTTCAACAACAGTGCTGCAAAGGTAAGGAAGTTATTAACCTCCAAGACTATTTCAGTATACTTTGTCAATAGAGTCTGCAAAAGGCAGTGCTGACTTTGTTTTCTCTTCGTGGTTACACTTCTGCAAAGGGCATTTCTAGGAGTGTGCTGTTTTACATTCCTCTCAACTATCCCTCCCAATCCCTCCTAAAACTGGCAACTTTTTACACTTACTAATGAAAATAATTAGATTTATAGACTAATTTTACTTCAGAAAATGTATATTAATTCATGTTCATTTTGTTTGCCAGTGTCTCAGATTAATAGTACTAGTAGTTTAAAACTGTCCATGTCTCATTTCTAGATTTGTCCCTGATTCTGTTGAAATTTATCCCTGATATATTGAGAGCCATGCTGTTTTATTTATTTTTATGTATGTATTTATTTATTTTTTGGTGGGGGGGGGGGGGTGACATGAAAGCAGAGTCAAGTTAGGCATTTTCAAATATTTTACACGCCGAACCCATGGTTTAGGAAGTGAGTGCCATTGTAGTAATGAATTCAGAGATGGGAATGTTTCAGAGAAGCTGCATATGTTATGGGCATGGTTTTCTTATGAAAAGCTCAGGTAATTTCAGAGTTCAAGCCAGTTTTATTTTTTTGAGGGCTAAACAGTAATGAGTTGATTTGGGCATCTTGGCAGCAAAAGCAGTTTTATTATTATATTGCTATACTTTTTGTGATGTGTTAATATTTGTTTGACTGGGTGACTCATAGAGTAGAATACATAGTAGGTAGTATATTGTTGTGGATTGATAAAAATGTTCTATGAGAATGTTAGAAGATCTGAAGTGAAGGCATGGGGTTCAACTGTTTTTTTCTTACAACATGTTGAATGTGATTGCCAAGTCTGACTTGGTCATCAAGGATAACACCTAACAATTTGGTTTAGTTGACTAATTCCAACAGAATGTTTTATTAGTAAAAAGATTGTAAAGCTGGACTTGGTATTTATATCTGACTTTGGGGTAAGTATTAATTTAGTTTTATTACAGTTTAGGAGCAGTTGAGAGTGAGCAAACCAAGACTCAATGGAGAAAATTGAATCTTGGATAATAAAAATTAATGTAGATATGGAATATTCAGTGTAGATGAGAGCAGAATTATTAACATACTGAATGAGAATGGCATAGAAAGAAACAGAATAAAGGTTATTTATGTACAGACTGAATAAGGGTAAAGTACAGTCGCTTAAGGAATGCCACTGGTACTTTTGGTGGATAAGTGGAGAAGGCAGAGCATCATTGGACTGCTTGAGCACAGTGTGAGTGATGGCTAGTAAACCATTTAAGTGTAGAGGAAGGGAATTTAGAGACAGAGTATGGAGTAATTTAGGGTAAGAGACAGTATCAAATGCCTTGGAGAGATCCGGGAAGATGAAATATGTATTTGTTTCAAATCCTATCTTTGTAGATGGTGTTGGAAGACAGGAAGCCTGTGGGTGTACAATGGTTGGGAGGAAAGCAATATTGTGTAGGTGAGAGAAGGTTATTAAGAAAAAGTTAGTACAGAACCTGATTATAGATGCATCTTTCAAGGAATTTTGAAAGAGGTGAAAGGATATTAAGACAGTGGTAGTTGGACATTTCGGTGGATTTACTACCTCTGTGCAGAGGAAAGATAACAGTTTATTTCCATAACAGAGGGGGACAGACTACAGCTATGGACCACTTTATGAGTATAGCAATGGATTAATAGAGAGAGAGAGAAAGAGAAGGAAAGAGAGACATTTAGCTGTAAGCTTTAAATATTTGACAGTAGGATTATCGAGTTCCTGTTGCCAAATCGAAGATGCTAAACATTGAACGGCCTAAATGTCGGAAATGCCATTCAGTGATGTGCTTTTTGTGAGATAACAGTACAGTGAAGATCAGAATATCTGCCCTTTCCTCACTGTAGTGCGATCTCACACTTGGTTTATGTAATTAGTGGGAGATGTGGGGATTCAGCCCCCCAAAAATGTGACTTCGAGGTACAGCATTTTCGGCCTTTAGGCCATTCAATGTTTAGTGTCTTCGGTATTCTAATATAGACCTGGATTATCTGCAGCTGGAGAATGGTCTTGAGTTTGCTAAAAGTGTTTGGATAGCTTTAGTTGGAACTGTATGATTTGGGACATCAGGAGAACAGAATAGAAAGGATTGATGTGGCTGGTGTTGCATCAGAGTAGCAATTGGTCTTACAGAAGGAGACATAAATCTAGAAACTATGTTTTGATCAGACATATAGGGAAATGTTTTTGATCAGACATATTGGGAAAGAGATTAAGTTGAGAGATTTTTCCTGGTTTTAAGGGGCTGTTAATGCTTTACCAGTAGTATTTAGGATTAGGGATGAGAGTGTCTTGAAGGGAGATATAATACTTTATTTTATTGGTTAAGATGTTTTTAGAGATTATAAGAAGTTGCTTATAAGTGGGTCTATATTATATATTCGAACTTTCTAAACTTTGAATCCCGTATGTTCGACAACATATGATCAAAGTTTAAAAGTTTGAATATATAATAATAAAAAAAAAAAAAAAAAAAAACTTACCTTAACAGTGCAAGCAGAGGGGCAAGCCCCCCTGCAACCCCACACCCCCCTACTTAAATATACCAACTCCGAGATCGCACTTCAGTGCAGAAAAGGCAAATTCTCCCATTCTGCATCGAACAGCGCCATTATGTTTAACCTTTGAATGCTTGAAATTTTGATAATGTGGTGTTGACCATATACCATTCGAAATTTCAAGCATTCGTGGTTCTAATAGGAACCCTTGTAAGTTTGGTATGAGGAAGGATTTCTATCTGTGTGCCACATTTACAATGGTTCAGCTCTCAGGCACATTATTTGGATTTAGCCACACAGCTGGATGATTGGTCCTTTTCCTTCTGATTGTAAAACAGAGCATTAAGGATATTAATGAAGATGGAGATGAATGTGTTAACTGCTTGGTCAAGTGGCATGTAATAAAGTGATGTCAAGTTCCATTGTAATAAGGTGGAAATTAATGCACGTTGATCAGAGTTCTTACCATTTCTAACTTAAAGTGGATGTGTTTGGTCTTGTTAGTCTGTTGTCAGATGGCAAATGTGAGGTAATGATCACTTAAACAGTCCAGAATGGTGTCTTTGTCTGTTATTTATGTCAGGATTGTTGGTTTGAACACAGTCTAGGATAGTACATTTATTGGTGCAATTACTGAATGCAGTTGGAGAGCTAATTAGTTATGTAAAATCAAAACAATTGATTGTGTGTTGGAGATGAGGTTTTTGCTACAAACATTGGAGTCAGTGTTGAAATAACTTAGGATGAGTGTGTCTTGGTTAATAGATTAGTACTAGGCTAGCTGTTTTTGTAGGCCATTTTAATCCTAGTCAATTAACCCATGTGAGAATCAAATTCTGGTCCTTGTGTCTGTAAGGCAAATATCTTAACCATTATGGCAACCTCCCTCTAAATTAGGAGGTTCATTGGTTAGTGCTAGGCTAACTGCCCTTGTGGACTATTTTAAGCCTAGCCAATTACCCCCTGTGAGAATCAAACCACGCACCTTGTGTTTGTAAGGTAAACCTTAACCATTATGCCAACCTCCCAAATTAAGGCAAAACAAAGATTTTACTGCACTGTGATAAAATTATTTTTTTAATAAAGAGTAAAACAGAGAAACAAACATAAAATGCAGTTTAAGAAACACAATTGATATTATTTCCTTAGGAAGATACGAGATGTATTTACTGCCAAATTATTCATACTACCTCTGAATATTACCACTTTAGTATCAGAATAATGCCTCTCCCAGTCTTTTCCAAGAGAAAAGAAAACACTAGCACATACCAGTTTAAGAAACCAGTGGCTGACTCTTACCAAGCTCTGTCTCAGAAAGATCAAACCGTATTATAAATGAATGAACCATATTACTTATTTTCTAGTTTCTGTGAGAGTTGAGAAGAAAAAGGAAATCTAACACAGCACCAAAAATTTTGTCTTCTACTCAACCATAATTTCTGGAATATAGCCAGAGTGTGAGGCATTCATAATGCGTCTTCCAAAGAGGACATGGCACATACAATAATAACAAATTTGCAAATGTGTAAGACAGACATTTTTTCTATATGCTTTGTTTCCACTTATGCCAGTCACAGGTCTTGAACCCACATTCATCCTCAGTTGCTTCAGTGCAATCTGAGACCACTATTGGTGAAACAGTTATCCAAGCAGCTATGGAGGCTCCTGTTCCCTTATGTCAGCAGGCATACAGGTTCACAAGCCCTCTCCTCTCTACAGCCTAAATGACTGGCCTGACTCCCCAGACTAGATCCTCTTGCACATAAGGGAGGACCCTAGTTGTTGTCAGGCCAGGAGATTAATGAGAAGCCCAACCCTTGATGACATAATCAATTATGCACAACTCAGGTGTTATAAACTCATCCCAACTTGGTGACTGGTCTGTACCCTCACTTCACTGTCAGGACCTGTTATACCTTTTCCATTAGCAGATGCATACTCCTGCATATATGCCCCATTAAGGCTAATGTGACAGACATGGCAGCACCAAGCAGGTGCTTTTAGTCCAGAGCACTACCTAGCATTCACCTTCTCTTCACTTTCCGTCCTCCCTTATTAGCTGCTTTATTACCTAGATAGCTATTTGATCTCTGGTTATGTTTGTTAATAAAGTTTTAAATCTCTATGTCATGGAGATGACAGAACAGACAACATTTTAGACTAGGCTGACTTTTTTTTAAAAAAACTCACCCATACATGACTTATACTTAACTAACCTACAGCAATGACAGTGGGATTCTCCTAAGTTACACAGGAATAACACATTTAAATATCTAAAACTCCTTATGATTAACTGACTATAGTACTGATCTGATTTTACGTATTTTTTTTCTGTTTTAATCATGTGACATATGCAGGAACACTATATATATTGTTATAAATACATAATTATAAATAATACATCCTCTTTCCAGGTACTGATGTTATAAAACACAATCCAATTTTATGTAGGTTATTATAATATTTTTGTTTTTTTATTTATTTATTACTCTCTCCACCATGTACCTTCCAGCTGATCTTGTTCTGGTTTGGGGGCACATATGCAGAATCATGCATCTGCTAATGGAAAAGGTATAGCAGGCCCTGACAGTGAATTGAAGGCACAACCCAGCCATCAAGCTGGGATTAGTTTATGACAGAAGCACCTGAGCTCTGCATAATTGATGATGTGATCAGAACTATCAGTGATATTACCCCTGGGCCTGGGGCCACCTCATCCATAGCTGGATTGGCAGGGTAAAATTAAAATATAGAGTGTAGCTTTTATATACAGGATTTTTTGTGATACCCTCACTGGGGGGAGTTGTAAACATCATACGCGTCACCACACATAACATCAGTTAGTTCCATCCCTGCATTCTAATTCTAGATTTTAATGGCAATCGTTACCTGTTATGGCATGCTTCTGTCAGTGGAGGAATGGTAGATCACAGACAGAAACTCCACCCCCTTGTGGAATGGACAGGATGACAAAATGCTGCTCCTACATGCGCGCGCGCCTGCACACACACGCACGCACACACACGCACACACAAACACACACACACACACACACACACACACACACACACACACACACACACACACACACACACACACACACACACACACACACACACACACGCACACACACACACACTTCCTCCAGAAGCAGAGCATCTAAATTACCTTACTATTTCATACTCGCAGACCAGAATATTTAGGAAATCACACAGTGTGTGGCTCAGTACAAACTCTACAGTGGTATTGATATTAAAAACTTATATAATAGGTTTATCCTCCTGAGTGATTTAGAGTAAATATATGTCTAAGTTAACTTTAGTGAATATCTTTACTAACACCACTGCACATTAGTAGTAAATACCAGCTTTCTTTAGTTTGTTAATATATCAGCAAAGTATAATAATAATTCAGACTCTATAACAATTGGATTAAGTGTTTTAAGCTCTGATTTGGACAAATTCCAGTTAATAGCTGCACTGTGCTTTGATGTTTATCTTCTAGCTATTTAAATCTTGTTTTTTCTTCTAGAGAAAAGAGATGACCAGGCCACTTCAAGAGTACTAACTGCTTGGAGACAGTGTATAAGTGTGATTACTATTGGCTGTTGAATTTTTGAAAGTTTTTTTTTTAATTCCTTGTTACTTGTTTTAAATGTGTCATTCTTACATGGGGTTGCACTGTGCACAGCAAAGTTACAACCTGTACTATATAGATGCGATTGATTTGATCTGACTGTTCACCTAGTATGTGTAATATTCTCCAGTTTTCATTTATTTACATTTTGTTTGTCCTCCACATCCATGACTGGGTTTCCCCTAGAGCTGCATAATTGTCAATGTTCGCTGCCCAGAGCTTCTGTTCCATTAGTAAATGATACTAGCCAGTTATCTGCTTGCATGATTGCTATATTCACTAATAAGTGCTAGTCGTTTGTTGGAAGCAGTAGTAGATCCCAGGTAGTTGCTTTTATTAAAACAATTTACTGTATTCGTCAGCTGTCAAGGTCGGAATTACTGTCTTCTTCACTTAAAAATCATAGATGCATATTCCATCACACTTACCCACAGAACTGCCTACTCCTTCAAACAGTGTAGCCTGTGCATTATTCCACATAGCAGAATTTACCTACTTAGCTCCTACAGATAGTTTCTCCTCTACACGTCTTCAAAATGTGAATTTTGTTAAGCCACTTAGTGACATTTACCTTACCGGTATACTTCATCTAATATTTGAAGCACTAGACATTATGGAAGGCCAGTCAGCTTATTTCCTCCTGTTGCCAACCTTTTATGACTTCTTGTCCTCAGGCAATGTAGGCACCACTTTATACCAACTGGTAACAAACTCTTACTTAACTAAAGTAATGCTGTCTGTGAGAGGTGTATCTATTTAACTAATATGGCATATATAAAAGCAGTACTCGGTAATTATTTGCAATATTTGTATACTGAATGAAAGAAAAAAATACTCTAATAATTTATTCCATTTTTGATGCCTTGCTAGAAATATGGAAGTAGGTGAGGGGAAAAACCTAGTGTGCAGATTCTGGGTGCCAGATCTGCAACAACTACATATTCTGTGCTGCTAAATGTCTTAATCCATTTTAAATTATCATATTTTTTTAAGAAATTGATTTTTCTTTCTTGAGCTAATACTTAGAAGGCAAATGAAATTTGATAACATATCAAAGACATTATGTGTATTTTTTTTTGCATTCTTTGCCCGAGCTTGTGCAAGGATTTTCTTCATTTTCTCCCAAGCCTTACTGGCACATACCACATGTGGTGACAGGGAATAGTGTAGAATGGCCTGCTTACAGAGGATGTCTACTCCAAATTTGGTTCTACCCACATGACAACAGAGAAATCCTATTCCTCCAATGTGATTCTGAACACAAGCAAACTCCATCCAGTCCCCCAAAAGTGGTGACTGTCCATACCCTTTCACTTCTCTCCCTCCCTGCCTGCCTTGACCATTTTCAGGGCCACTAACTGAACTTGGGGGCATGGGTTTTACCCTAGGCTTCACCCCTATGCACCATGAAGCCAGGAATAAAAAAAATTGTTTTACTGCAAAATATCTAGCATAAAAGCTGCCTTTCCTCATTTAATAATGTTTTATAAGTCCAAGATAATTCAGATGAAAGCTAGTTATGTGTTTTTAAAATAGAACCTGATTTAATGCCTGACTGAGTATGCTTTATGAAAAAAAAACAAGGTTTGCCTATTTGACAATAACAGATCATAAGATCATAAGAAGTTACTAGGCTATCGACTCGGAAACTGTTTCTAGCCTAGCCGTTCATCCCAAAGTAGTACCATAGATACTCCAGTCAATACCCAGGACTGTAGTTATTAATGACTGCCCATGTCCAGGAGGGCTGTGGGTGCTATCCCTGGTAAGAAATTATGGTGTCCCATCCACTTGTCTAGGATCCTTTTTAACAGTGTCATAGAGGTGCTCTGCATCACATGAATTGGAAGCCTATTCCAAAGATGTGGCAGTCGCTGGGAGACAAATCTGTCCGTCCAGTACATCCTATTCAAGTCACAGACCATATTTAGGTCCCTGGAATGAGTAGCTTTAGTCCTGTTTGTTTACAGATGTGCAGCAAATTCATTAGGTTTGGGTCAGATATTGCTCTGTAAGCCAGGTCTCCTCTATATGATGCTGAGTGTAGTGAGAGAGACTTTAGTCGGTCTATATAAGGCACATGCTGGAGTCCCTTAATCTTCTTAGTAAGAAACCTCTGAGGTCTCTTCCGTTGCTACAGGTGCTTTGTGCGGTACATGCTGAAAGGGGTGTTATACTCAATTATAGGTCAGATTAGTGATGCAGATAGAGGGGTTATGACCTGTTTTGCTCTAGAGGTGATGACTTTGCTAATCAAGCCTTCCTTACTACAGTAGACACATGGTGGTCAAAGTTAAGCTCGCAGTCTACTTGTGATCCCAGATCTCTCACCACTTCGTAGGTATATAGGGTATTGTTAATTTGATAGTGTGAAGGGACATTGTTTTTACCCAAGAGAATGATGATGCATTTCTTTGCATTCAGTTTGAGACCATGAGTAAGACACCAGTCATTGACCTGCATAAGACCCTCCTGAAGTATACTGACATAATTTGGGGAAGCAGTGATTGCAACCAGTTTGCAGTCTTTCACAAGCTTGGTCAACCACAGCCCCTTAGTTTTGGCCTGAACTTCTGAGAAGTATATGTCAAACAGTAGGGGGCCCAGCACTGACCCTTGTGGCACTCCAGTGGTGACAGGTCTGCTTGTTGAAGTGGGGTCACCCACTTTGATAGTGTGTGACCAGTGTGTGAGCTAGTTGGCAGCCCATCTTACAACAAATGGGTTTACATTCAGTTTGCTAAGTTTACCAGTAATGCCTGAGTGTGGGATTTTGTCATAGGCCTTTGCCAATTTGAGGTATGCTATGTGGACAGAGTTGCCTCATCAATGGCCCTGGTCACATTTTTGAAGAAATCCACCAAGTTTAACAGGCAGGATCTGCCTCTGACCAAGCTGAATTGGGTTGGATCCAGGGTTTGGAGGTCGCCTATGTCTTTATTTATGAGGTCTATCATAATAAGTTCCATGGCTTTTCAGATGAGGCTGGTGACGTATGCGTCTATAATTCTGTGGGTCTGTTGCTAAGCCATCTTTGTGGAAGGGAATAACTGTTGCTGTTCTTCATTCCACAGGAACAAAGCCAGTGGTTAGGGTGTGATTGAATAAGGTACTTAATGGTGATGCTAGTTCATGTTTTAGTTTGTTTAGAAGACAGCCTGGGATGCCATCTGGTCCTATAGAGGCTGTGTTTTTTTTTGCTTTAGACAAGGCTTTAATGACCTGCTGTTTGGATATGTAGGGTAGGGGAGTGTTGGGGGCAAGGTCTGTGATAAGTTTGGGGGGAATAATGGAGTGAAATGTTCACCAAATCTGTCCGCTAGTGGGTTTGCTATCTCTGCAAGATCAATGTGTGTGATACCGTTAGTCATTAGTTCCGCACATTCTTGTGGCCTACTTTTTCACCTATGTACATAGCTGTAAAGGGTCACATCCTGTGCAGGTTCAGACCTATGAATTCAAAACGTGAGTTTATTATCCACTGCATTAATTATAAGTAGCTGATAATGTACAGTGGGTATTTATATACAGTATATATGTTATCGCCTGTTAAACTGATGTTACACGATCATGGTAATTGTAGACTGTCTCCAGATCATTCTAATACTGTGGATACATGTCATGATGAAGATGAAAAGACTAGGATATTCTGCATTTTTGGTTCCACATTACAATGATTTGAGGTAGTGTTGTACTCCTTTGAGATGAAATTATTTTTTGTACAGGATTTAAAATATAGCAGTTTTTTTTTTTTTTTTTAAACTGCAGTTGTCTATTAGGAGTGTTTCTTCATCTTGTTTTTATTAGGAGTTTTGAGGCTTTGGAAAAATACTTCCTTGATCACTAGAAAAACTGTATATAATTGCTACTGGGACGAGACTCTGCTGTAGAACCCTGAACTTCTATAATTTGCATAATATGTTATTAAAATGTCTTTGTGGCTTCTAATATAAGGAATTTTGAGTTCTTTCTACTAGGGTTATAATGTAATGTAACAGAATATCTTCATATATTCTTTAAATCTCTGCTATATAATTTGTGTTCTTTATTAAACAGTTTTCGTTGTACTAGGACTATTTTTCATAATGAAAACATTCTGTCTAGATGACCGGACAGTTCATTATAACTACCTGCTTGCATTCTCTGGCATCATGAAGTAAAAGCTGCCTTTCTTTATAATTAAATGAGCAGCTATTGTATGTCCTTCATTGCCATTCTTAGCTCATGGTGAGTTTAACGCTGTATCATCTCGTTCATAATTCAGCGGTGTAGATGGCTTCAAATTCAGGGCTTGATGTAAATGTGTTTGATGGAATGTAGTATTTTTGTTTTCCAGTTCTTCTAAGTAAAAACGTTATACTATTATTATTTCTCCTAGATCTAGTTTATAAGTTATCAGGTTTTGTATACAGTTGTGCAACTGGTCTAAAATGTTATTGAAAGCAAGTATTATTTTACTGTGTGACTGAAGCATTTATATTAATCGAAGTTTCAAGTTATGAAATTTTAGCTTTTCTCATGTCAGATTCTGTTGTACTCTTGCGAATTTCTACCTTTTGTAAATCATATCTTGAGGAATTTTTGTGGATATAACAACTAAAATGTCTATATTTTGACACTGTAATCCAGCGTTAATACTCCCTGCCACACGCTTGCCACATTTCACACATCACTATTAGAAGAAATCTGTCTGAAACATGATTATAATGCAATGTTTTTACTTCCAAAAGAACATTGTTTTTGGAGAGCTATTTCTACATGAAATTTAGCTCAGAACTGGGTATGATTTATTTATTTATGTTTGAGCTGCAATGTATATAGAAAAGAATAGATCAGGATTCAAAGATGGCTGCCGTTCTGTAAACACTGCTAGCCTACATCTCAACTTGACCCAGAGATTATATCACAGCTTGTTTGGCAACAATTCTTAGAAATAACAACTCTATCCTTGATCTAGAATCGGAGAAGAAGTGAATAAAACTGAAAAAATAACAAATCTTCCAGGATTACAACTGATTACCTGAACCTGAAGCAAGTTTCAAATAAAGGAACTGTGTGCTCAGAACTTCCTGCTTAGTTATACTGAAAAATAACACAATCTTACACTGCTGTATTGAAGACAAAAACATGGATATAACAACTACAAAAACTAAACTTTCTGAACTGTCATCACCTGAGAAAGACTGACAAAAGATTGTAAAACAACAAGAGCCTTTAAAGACTGGGAATAAAACTAAACCGAACAACTGGCAAACATGGAAGACATCAAAACAGCATTATTTCCTATCCAAGAAGCTATAAAGTTCAAACCTTTGGAGCTTCCTGCAGTCAAATACTGGAAAGAATGGATAGATTTGAAGCAAAAATCTCAGAAAATGAAGACAAAATTCACATGAAACAGATATCCAATCTATGCAAGCTAAAATAATTGACTTGGAGGCAACATCCAGAAGAAACAATATTATCATCAGGGGAATACCAGAAAATATACAATACAATGAACTAATTCCGGCTATTACACAGATTCTTACAAATCTATTTGGTGATACTGAAGTTGCAAAAATAACAATAGAAAGAGCCCATAGAGCCCTGAGAGAATCATATACTTCTAATGTACCAAGACCTGTTTATGCAAAAATCCTAAATTTCCAAGATGTCAATAAAATAATATTAACTGCAAAGAAAAATGAAGGCTCAATTATCTGGAATAATAAAAGAATTTCTCTGGCCCAAGATTTGCCCATACAAATCAGACAATCACTATCTCCTTACTGCAAGTTTTTAATTGATAAACAGATAAAATTTCAGATGAAATACCCTAATGCATTATCATTTTAAATATGTAGTTACCAACAAAAAAGAAGCTATGTCTACCTTCATGAAAGTGTTTAAAACCTTACCTGCTTCTGAGAGCTTGTCTTAACTTCCGATGCGACTAGCACATTGTATGAAGTCGGATTTACATTCTACTGTTATGCGTGGTCTAAGTTATCCATTGTCTGGTGTCCTGTGTGAGTTAGGCCATTTTTCAGGTCATTTACGATCTAATTTAGGCTTCATGGTTCGTCAGAAGTCCCTCCGAAAATTTATAACCCTGTTTCGTCCATCTTGATCTCGAAGACAACCGAAGTGACTTCTGTTCTACTTCCAGGGGCTGAGAATCACTGTGGCACATCCGGAAGTCCGTTTGCATTATGATTCCCCCTTCGCGAAGCCAGCAATCTACAAATGGTCTCGCTAACCCGATGGAATACCTGCAAAGACAATATGAAGTTTAAATAAACGTATACACTGTCACAGACACTAAATCTACATCTTGTAGGATTGTTAATACACTAATTACTCTTCTGTAAACGTGTTAAGTGTACCTAAGCTGAATCCTGATGCCATTTTTATACCTTGAATGCAATAATTGGATATAAAAAAGCAATGATGTCCATAATATTTGTTTGGGAAACACTCAATGATAATCTTTTAATTTCTACACAGATAGTATATTTAAAACAATATACATTCCTATATAATTATAGTTAATGTCATTGGTCCACAAGTTACCTAGTAAACATCTTAGTATAATGAAGGCATACATGATTTCATTATATTTTTAAATGATGTGCTGCTGGAAATCTGTTGGTATAACATAGTTTAGGATAATTCATAAATGATCCATTCCAAATATCTGCATTTTTATAGTTAAATGCTATATGATTAATTAATGTAAGTAACAATGACTATAAGGTTTTTTTTTTTCTTTTTTCTTTCTCAAACATTATTCAATTCCGGTTGTATCATTGATATTGATGTGAGATCACATAGGACATCAAATGGATATGTTAGATCTAATGCTCTGATTTGAAAACTTGTGTTTCATATTTGGGTTAATTGTGGAATAATTTAAACACCCAATATGTTAAACTTGTTACTATCCCTTCAGTTTAATTGTGACTAAGGATGATAGAGATAATTATCTTATTTGAGTCATTGGGTAACTAACTACCTGAATATCTGGTATACTGGTACTGACATCTGAAAACCAAAAAATTACACTGCTTTCTTTTGGATTTAACACAGCTATTACGAGTATGAATATGCGTTAGGTACCAAATATATAAGGAGAACAAAGTCTTTACATTGTTTATAATATAATGGGTAGTTATACATACAAAGGAGGACTACGTTAAATAGATATATTTTATAAGATTATAGTTGTTGTATTAATATGGGAGTTACTATCTAGTAATATCTTAAACTTTCACTTTAGCACACAGTCTGAAAATGTTATTTGTGACTAATCGCAAAGTCCAGATATCTTTTATTTGTGTTTTTTGTCTGAATTATTGTAAGTCAATATGATAATTAGAGATGTAGTTGATAAGTAGTGTTTGTTAGGGAGTGAGTAGGTTAGGCTTTGTAGATTTAGTAATAGTTTATCTAGGTCCATTATATTATACATTTCATATATTTATCAGCGTAGATGGTATGTATTTGCTTAGGGTATTAGTCAAGGTAATGCTGAACAGTGTTAGGGGCCTATTTAATTCATGGTCCAGAGGTTTAGTGGGTAGGCACTGAATTCTAGAATGCTTTCACAAATTGTACACACTAAAAATTCAACCAAATTGAGCATATTTTCCCAGATTTTTAATAGCTTTTCATAAAACTAAATTTTGGGAATGTGGGAAATAGATTCATGGAATATTAAGGGAATTCAAAACTTGAAAAAGAGGAAATTATGTCTTCATATATTTTTACAAGCTAAGGCGTCTTTCATACTACTCCAGGAAACACATATGACCAATGATCAATGGACAGAAATAAAAAAGAAAAAATGGATAAGAGAAGTTATAGCCTCTGAAGGGAAAACTAATAGTATAATTATTAAAAACCAATATCAAGATAAAATTTTAGAATTTAAAATGGACAAAGAAGGAAGATAGTGCTATGTGATCCTTTCGACAACACTATATGATAAACCCATTATTCTTCTCAATATATATGCACCCTGCAATAATCAACATTTGTTTTTTGCCACACTCTACCCTATAGTAAACCAATATAATAACCATTATATAATCATAGGAGGGTACTGGAATGCGTATCAAAATCCAAATTTGGATAAATCAACCCACCATAGAACATATAATAGTCAAGTGGCGCTAACATTAACCGAACTGAAGTATGATTTCAACTTATATGATCCCTTCAAATATTCTAATAAGGCTCCTAATTTCAACAATTTTACATTTTATTCAAGCTGTCATAAAATGTGGTCCAGAATTGACTTTTTTCTTATCTCTGAAACACTGGTAAATCTTGACCCACAAGTATTTACACATGCTCGGTACCTATCAGACCACTCTAAAATCACATTAAGATTTATTAACAATTCTGGACATATTTTATCACAGAGGGGTTATAATTGGTCTTTAAATCCAAATCTATTAAACAAAAGAGAAATTATTCAGAAAAATACAAGACCTTCTCAAGACTGTACTAGTTAAGATAGATGATCACCAACACACACCAGATATTGAATGGGCGACTGCTAAAGCACAAATAAGAGGTATTTTCCTTCAAAAAGCCTCCTATTATAAAAAAATTCAACTTAGGGAAGAACAAACCTTGGAGTTTAAGATCAAAATACTAGACTAAGAACTAATGCAGAATTATAATTTACGAACAGAAACAGAACTTTTAAGATGTCAGAAGGATCTATTTCTGATCCAAAATAATAGATTATCATTCTATGAAACTAAAATATTAGCAACTTACGCTAATCATATACAAACTCCATCAAGGGCTTTATCAAGAATTATTACTCAATCCAAATCACCCTACCTAATTCCGGAACTATATTATGAAAATAAAACATATACGAAATCTAAGGATACTATTAACATTTTTGAATTGATATATGCCAAAATCTATGGAGAACAAACTGAATTACCTACAAGTGAAAATTATACTGATTTCCTACAAAAGATTAACTTCCCAGAAATCAATGAGAAGCTACAAAGAGATTTAGTACAACCAATTTCTATGGAGGAAATAACATCAACAATCAAAACTTTGAAATCACACAAAGCCCCGGGCCCCGATGGGCTTACAGCAGAATTTTACAAAACTTCCGGCAATACACTTGTTAAAATATTATCATATACTTTAAATTATATCATTAATAACAAAATCAATGATTTACATTTTAACGCATCCAAAACAATCCTTATACCTAAAGAAAATTCGGACCTCCAAAACCCAGATAATTATAGACCTATATCACTCTTAAACATCTATACAAAAATTTTGACCTCGATTGTAGCTACCATATTGAAGAAAATAACAAATTTAATTATTTCCAATGAACAAACTGGGTTTTTAACCTCTAGGCAAGCTAGTGATAATACCTTAACACTTCATACTTTAATTTCTTATGCCAATCAGAAGAACTTAAATATGTATGCCCTTATTATTGATGCACAAAAGGCCTTTGATAGAGTTATCATACAATTTTTATTTAATATTTTACCCTACTTTAAAATACCTCAAAAATGTATCCTAATATTACAAACATTATATAATAACCCCTATACAACCTTATATATAAATAAAATGTTTTCTAATAGAATTCAAATCAGGAACAGTACCCGTCAAGGTTATCCTCTATCCCCTATATTATTTAATTTATATTTAGAACCTTTATTTCTGCATATTAAACAAAATGTATATCACAATGCACTAGTAATTTATGGTACCAAGATTTCTATGGCAGCTTTCACAGATGATCTAAATATTTACTGTACAACACCTGTTTCTGATACCAAGAGAATACTATCTGCGGTTGAAGAATTTCAGTTAATATCATATTATAAAATAAACCTAAAAAAAATATATATTTCCTTTGAAAACACTGAAACCCTTTTCACTTCTACCTCTGATTGGGCAAATAAAATCTGAAGGGAAGATTAAATATTTAGGTATCACCTTCTCCACAGACAATAAGGACTTCTATCTCAATAATATTAAACTAAAACGGGATCAAATTTCATTAGACCTAAGGAGATGGAATAACTTGAAGTTGCCCACATTAGCAAGGGTATCAGTTATTAAAATAAATATATTGCCCAGAATGTTATATATCTTTAGATCCACACAAGTGTTAATTACCAATACATTTTTCAAACAGATACATATCGAACTTACTAAATTTATATGGGAACCAAAGAAAACTAGGATATCCTATGATAAGTTGGTGATCCCGAAAAAAAAAGGTGGATTGGATCTACCTGACTTTGGAATTTACTATTTCATTATAAATGCTAATAGACTTCTAAGAATAGCCAACTATGATATACAAAACACTAATTGGTCCCCAAATTGGATAAATCTGGGTTATAAACATGTGGACCATTTGAACATGAATCCCAAAGCTTTACCCTTTTTAAATAAAGACACGATTAGAACATATGCCTTAATGGATCATATAAAAATGTATATACTATCATTACAAAATCTCTTTAGATCATTAAATCTATATCAATATACGATGTTCTTACAACCCTTCCATAAAAACCCTAATCTAAGAATCAAAAATCAACTTATAAACTTAAAAAACTTCCCACTTATAATAAACCTAACTCTACAAGATGTATACCATCTAAGACAAGAAATGAATCTTCCCAAATCATATTTAGTTATATTGAGGCAGATTAAAGAATTAGCTAGTGGTTACTTTACAGATTTGTCTGTTAATCAAGAGAATTTAACAAAATGTTCCTTACTATGGCAAGCTCTATTACAAACTGCCAAATATATAATGTCTACCTATAAACTGATAAAAGATATCAGATTTCATAATCACCTTCTTATATCGGAATATTGGAAACAAAAATTACCTTTGGTTGAAGAGAGTAAATTCATAAACGCAATTAAATTAATAGCAAAATCAATCTCTCTTCATAAGTTAACTTTCACCCAACTTATGATATATAATAATGCATACTATACACGCCTTAGCTTGTATAAATTCAACTCCAAGAATTTTCCCAAATGCCCATATTGTAAAGACGAAGTTGCAGACCTCCTACATACGTTTTGGAGCTGCAAATGTATATATAAACTTTGGAATTCCCTAAGACCACAACTGCAAAAGATGGGATATCAAAATTCAACATTATCTTGGGAATTTACGATATTACACATTCCTCCAAACAATACACCTAGATCCCAGGTGATTGCACTTATGAATATTTTCCTATTAATGAAGCTCTATATAGCTAAAAATTGGTTGAACCCAATGCAAACGACTTGGGAAAACTTTAAAATCTTAGCGATAAAACATATATTAGCTCACAAATATGTTATTAATAACCAAAGTAAACATTCAAACAATCTAAAGATTTGGGAACAAATTTTTAACATTATATTAGCCTAATCTATTGAAATCAGGAAATCCCATTATTATTTTATTTTAGACTATATAGTATAACCTTTGGAAGAACCTTACTACTACTAGGGATTATATTTGGACGGAAACTTTGTAGATATGTTATTCAAATGGTGAAAGCATTCATGTATATATATTGTATATATTTTATGTTAATGTTGATAGAAATTGTGTAGAAATTATTTTCTCTGTTTAAGTGTGTATGAAAAAGTTAAAAATAATAAAGATTTATTATTGAAAAAAAAGAAAAGAATAGATCAGGTGTCACAAGATCCTTGGTTTTTCAGTCACCACTAATCTTTACCAGGACTGACACGAGGAAGTAAAACATTCACAAGCTCCCATAAATCTCAGGAGTTTTCATCACAGCCTTTTCTTAAAAGATAATTCAACCTTCAGGTGTCTTTAACAGAAGACTTATATGGTAAACAAAAACAATAATAAATCTTATACAGCAAGTGCTGACCACTACTTCTGTGTGTCCATTGGATAAGTTCCTCTCTTCAGCAATCCATGTAAAATGAGCAGTTAGCCATATATCCCGAAAATTTTTGGTTTTGAATTTATGAATGGCCAAAGAGATAAATATATGAAGATTAACAGCTGTTTAATGATTCATGAAGTGTCTGTTGAGTAAGAAATGTATGATTTCAGTTCCACAGAAGATTTTCTGGGATAAGACCCAACAAATATTTGCAGCAGTTGAAGATCCATTTGAGCAGACAATATTAACATTTAATGGTGTTTCTTGAGTTTAGAAAATGGTCAGAACTCAGACACTACCCTGTTGTTCTCCAGCAGTGTAATAATGTATGAGGAGGACCCTTCACTGAAGCATGGTAATCCATCGTGGACTGACAAAGAAAAACAAACAAACAATGGCTGCTATCTTGTTTGCATTTGCTACACATGGAAGTTTACTAAGCTTAAATGACTCAAGGAACAAATATTTCTCAATGCAAGTGTTATTTGTTTGTGTGACTGAAGCATCTATGACATTTTAGCTTTTAGTAAGTCAGCTCCTGTTTTTGAACTTCTGCCTTTGTCACCCCATTATTTTTAGCTTTGTTCAAAAGTCTTGTGCTAAGAGGTTGATGGGCATGCCAAAAAAACAAAGATAAATGTTCTGTAAGAAAATTAATCCATCACTGAAAAGCTAGCTGACCTTGATTGTAGCAGCAACACTTATAAACATCTGCCATTTCACTCTTCCTTTGCAACCTGTGGCTTAAAAGTAATGCAGTTATGTGTGACAGAGAGAATGTGTGTATGTGTGTGTGTGTGTGTGTGTGTGTGTGTGTGTGTGTGTGTGTGTGTGTGTGTGTGTGTGTGTGCACGCACCCACACACGAATGTGTGCACACACTCTTACATCTCAGCTTCTTTGCTCAGGAATTCTAGATAAAGGCAAAATGATAGGGGTACAAAGAACCAAAACTGAGAATGATTTCTGAATATTACCCTGTTCTATTTACAAAGTTGATAGAACAATTGGTTTTGCATCAACATGCTTTTCCTAAAAAATAGGAAATATTAAATTATAATGTCTGATTATATCGACTGACTGTAATCCTTAAAGATTTACCAGAAAATAAAACACTTCAACCATCAGAGGAAAAATATGACACAAAAAGGGATATTCTGCTAAATTTGTGTTTGCTGAGTGGTGTATGTGTGAGTAAGGGGGAAGCTGCAATGTTTCATACTGCATGCATTTTTTCATTCAATGGATTACAACGACACAGACAAGAAAGTGGGTGTAATTGCTAAATCGGTGCGTGTGTGTGCACACCCGTGCATATTTGTATGTGTGTATGTTTCTGTGTACATGTGTGTTTGTCCTGTGTCTCTACATGTGTGTGTGCATCTTGAGCTTCTGCATATTTATGAGAGTCCCCTCTCTTTTTCTGCATCTGTTTGTGCATATATATGTATGTGTGTGTTGTGTCTGTGTATATGTATATATATATATATATATATATATATATATATATATATATATATATATATATAAAATGTGTGTGTGTGTAAATAATAATGCCACAAGTGCAGCAAGTAGGATAAATGACTCACTCAAAAATAAAAATCTTGTCCAAAAGTCCAAATGAGTAAGTCAAAGTAATGCAGTTGTCCTGATTAACAGTTCCAATAAAAACAAAAAACACGAAACATAAAAAAAAGCAAAAATGTATTGTACACATTAACGGTTTCACAGTTAAAATACTGCTTCATCAGATATTAAAAAACTTACAAACCAGACCCACTATTTAAGGCAGAGCCATAAAATTGCAACCAATCGAAAGATACAGGGTATAATCAGGAGAGCAACAAAATAAACAATAATAATATAAAAAGTCATAGTAATACCACCAAGTAGCAATATGAACATTGTATATGAAAGCATTCTGTCATCAAAATATTAAGATATATCTAAAACTATAATTCAAAGAATCATTTATATAAAGACCTAGCTTTAAGGAGGAGTTTCAATGGTGCCTTGTCACTGAGACCCCTCCCAACTTCTGCCCTCAGTTTGATGATCCATCTAATCTCTGAAGCCTCAGTCATGTTTGCAATATCCCCACCATGTTAATTAAGCACAACTTTCTCTATAACTAAAAATTTAAAGCCGTGTGTTGGATCACGTGCACTCACGTGCTTAGCCAAGGCATTAGTAGTGCATTCACTCTTAATACTATGTATATATATATATATATATATATATATATATATATATATATGTTGTATCTTTCAGCTTTTCCGTAGGTTGCCACACAGCGAACTCCGTCCGCTATGAACACACAACCTTCAAGAAGGTATGCATATTCACGCATGCCTTCAAACTTCTTGGTAGCCCCATTCACGCATGTAGTTTTATGTGTGTGTGTGTTCCCTTATTCTATCCCTAAAACATCTGTTGGTTTTCCTACATAAAAGGATGAACATTTCCAGCAGACAGCTGAATAGACCACAGCTGAAGAATCCCAGTTTGTCATAACTTTAAAGGTTAAAACCTTTCCTGTGTCAGTATGTCTAAATGTCCCAGATGAGTCAATATAAGTGCAAAAATTACATCTAGAACACAGAAGCATAGCAAATGAGATATCTCATGGCACATTACATAACCCACCTGTAGGACGGAATAACGTACATTTGAGGGATTTTTTATTTTTAAAAGAAAAGCTTGGTTCATCTTCTACTGTCTTCCTAATGTCCGGGTTACTATTTAAAATAGGCCAATATTTCTTAACAACCTCAGTTACTGAATTAGCATTACTGACAAAATACATGCGAATACGTACAATGTTTCTCTTAAAGGTGTTGATATCTTCTGACTGACTATCAGAACGAGAGAAATAGGACTTAGCTGTGGTAGATCGCAGACCATAAACATCATGCAGTGGGGTCTCAATATCCTGATCATTATAACCCCTATCCTTCAACCTAGTTTTCAAGTCATCTACATTTATCATTTTTAGGATTTAATCTGGACGTCCTTAGACCTTGCCCCTTCACTGTTTTTCTGAAAATATGTCATGGGTGCATACTTCTTCTATGTAACAACTATTCCTTAACCATTCTTTTCTGTAGATTGTGGTGTTAAGTATCCCATTCTTCTTCACATGATACATTCATATCAAACCTAAGGAAATAAGTGCTAGTGTTAAGATAATCAAGGAACAATGCTAATTCTCTCTCAGTGCAATTCCGTAGTAGAAAAAGATCATCAACAGAGCATCTATAAAAGACAACCTGGGGACATCTTAAAGGTTTCAGAAATGTTTCATTTTCCCAATTAGCCATTGCTGTGTTTGCATAACTATTTGTAGTAGATGTACCCATGGCTACACCCTCTGTCTGCAAATAGATCTGCTGATCAAACAAAAAAAAAAAACATTGCTCTCAAGAATTATTTCTATCAACAAACAAATTAAATCAATACAAGTGTTCCCATAGGAACTGTGTTCCAATAAATACCTTCTTAGCATTTCTACCTCAGTATGTATAACCATAAACAGTGAGTGGGCATCTAAGGTGATCTACAACAACGTATCACCATGTCCTTCCCATTCCTGTAAAAACTTGTAAAGATCACTTAGAAACTGCTTAGAGTCTCTCAAAATATATTTATTTATGTCCATCACAGGTCTTAGATGCTTCTCCACATAAATGGAAAGGGACTCCATACACCAATTACAACCCAAGACTATGGGTCTGAAGGGTGGATGAAACTGGTCTTAGTCGATCTTAGGGAGACCATGTGTAACAGGGATTACAGGAGCATCTATAATAAAATAACTAAACAAATCCAAACTGTTGTTCCTACGCAATAAACAATCATATAATGTATCATATATTGTAAAAAGAATTTTGTCGATTTAATCCTTTCCAACCTTTCTATAAATGTTCACATCATCTAAATATTATTCATAGAATTAAAATAAAAGTAAAAAAAAAGTCAAGATCCATATCAACTACCAGACCTCCCTTGTCAGCAGGCCTGATTACAATAGTCCCATCAAACTGTAAAAGCTTTAAAGCCTTCTGTTCATTTGCATTTAAATTCCTACATTTTTTACTACTTTTCTGCAAGACTGAATGAAAATCACTCTCACATAATTTGAAAAAAGGTATCCAGAACAGGGTGATTCACAGGCAAAATAGTACTCTTTTTTAAGATATTATAGTTACTATTCAAACAAGAGTCCTTAAAGTCAATTTCAACACAATAGCTCTGGCATACATTTTCAAATCAATAACATTACCTGTTAAATCCATATCCTGAGTTGGTATGAAGGAAAGCCCCTTCCCAATAATGAAAACTAACAAGGTGTAAGCAGTTTAGAAGAAATATTCTAAACTAAACTATATTTTAGATGAAAAACACATCCTCCAGCAACAATTACATAGTCTATACCAACTTTGAAATGGTAGGAATAATTAATATTATACATCAAAAATATTAAAAAATATGCATATCCTAATAATGAAGCAAATGCAGCACATTTTAAGAGATAGCCCATTTTTTAAGCACAATAATGTCATCCAGGTGGATGTTACAGTGAAATAACTGATCTTTACAGGGGTATGGAGGGAAGGCCCTCTAACTGTAACATCAGGCCTCACAGCACCCGTTGCTGGTTCATTATTTCCCCGTAACATACACACTGTAGAACATTATTGGATCATAGGTTCATAGGTGTGTACTAGGCTAATGGCCATGGAGCCTTTACAAGCCTTGCCCATGGGATTACCCTGGTATTGTTCCACCTGACCTTAGTTCCCAGTGCCTCTGTCAAGTAGAGCCACTGGAGTGATCCCTGGAGTGAATTTTCTATTTCCCATCCACTCATTAAGATTTCTCTTGAAGAGGGCCAGTGAGGTGCTCTGTTTGACATGTATGGAAAGTCTATTCCATAGCATGGGCAGTCTCTGGATTACGAACATGTCCCTCCAGCATGTTCTGTTGATTGTGGTAATGAGGTTGAAGTCTCTGGGGGGTGTAGTGTGGAGAGCTTGGGATTTCTTTAGATATAGCATTTCTAACAGAGCTGGTTCAGGCATAGCTTTGTAAGTCAAGCAGAGATCACCTCTAAGTAGGCAATTTGAGACAGAGAATAGTTGGAGTTTTTTCAGTCTGTCCATATAGGACAAGTGTTTAAGGCCTAGGATCCTCTTCCTGAGGTACTTTTGCAGCCTCTCCAGTTGTTGCAGGTGTCTAGTGAGGTACATGCCAAATGGGGCATTGTACTCGATAGTTGGCCTAATGAGGGAAGAGTAGAGGGAGACAATGACCTCTTCCTTCCTGGATGCAAAACCCTTAGTAATGAAATGTGCCACACAGAAGGACTTTTTGACCACAATGGCAATGTAGTGGTCAAAAGAGAGCTTGCTGTCAACCTGTGTTCCCAGATCTCTTATAACGCCTTCTGTGTTCAGCGGAAAACCATTGATGTGGTAATTTATGGGAAATAGGTTTTTCTCAAAGGGGATGACAACACATTTTTGGCATTGAGCTTAAGGCCGTGGTTCTGACACCAGTCATTGGTATCAGTGGGGCCTTTATGTAGGATGTCAACATCACTTGAGGAGTTAATAATAGCTCGCAACTTGCAATTGTCTGTGAATTTTGTCAGCCAGAGTCCCTTTGTGTTGGCCTGGACTTCAGAGAAGTAGATACCAAACAGGAGAGGACCAGGACTGAACCCTGTGGGACTCCACTCATGACTGGTCAGCAATCTGCCTTCGAGTCAGCTCCTTTCACACTGTGGGTTCTATCTGTGAGCCAGTCTGCAACCCACCTAGTGATATAGGGGTTAATACCTAGCTTAGTTAGTTTTTCTATGATTCCTGAATGGGGAATGGTATCAAAGGCCTTGGCCAGATCAAGGTAGGCTGTATGAACCACCTTGCCTCCCTTCATCCACAGCTCTGGTGACTGACTCGTAGAAGTCGACCAAGTTGAGCAGGCATGATCTACCCTTCACAAAACCAAACTGTGTGGGATCCAGAGTTTGGAGATTCCTTATATCTTTGTTTATTAGGTACATGACAATGCGTTCAATAGCTTTGCATATCAGACTTGTCAGGCTAATGGGGCGATAGTTCCCAGGGTCTGTAGTCACTCTTCCTTTATGGAGAGAGATGACTGTAGCAGTGCACCATTTGGTAGGGGCAAAGCCTGAGGTGAGGCTGTGATTGAACAGGGCACACAGGTAAGGTGCCAGTTCTTTCTGTAGTTCATGTAGAACACATCCAGGGATATTGTTAGGTCCCATAGAATCTGTATTCTTGGCTTTGGATAGTGCTGTTTTAACCTGTGCAGCAGTAATACTGGGTGCCTGGCAATCAACTGGTATTGTTATTGGTCCTTGGGGGGGTTAAAGTTGGCATTGAATCTTTTGGCCAGTATATTGGCAATATCTGTTGGCTTGGCATAGGAGGTAGCATTGTGCAGTAACTCAGAGCAAATCTGGGTATTGCCGTGGAGATGCTTTACATAACTATAGAAGGCCTTGTGGTTGTCTTTACTATCTGCTGCAATTCTGTTTTCATAGCTAGCTTTAGAGGATTTGATGAGGGATCTCAACTTTTTGTTGAGGCTGATAAAGGAGTTTTTCCAGTCTTGGGACTTTACCTTACTCCATATCAGTTTCCTCCTTCTGTTGTATAGTTTGTTTAAGGCAAAGGGCCACCAGATTGGCTTCCTTTTTTGTAGGAGAGCGTCTTGGTTCGATTGGGTATGGCGAGACCCATGCATTTGTGTACATGTTCATACAGTGCATTGGTGTATGATTTGGTGATCATGCAACTATTCCCCATTTGAATGGGTGCTGTGAAGTTAGCCACCTCTGTTTTTAGGAGCGCAAAGTTAGCTTTGGAGAAGTTTTTCAAGGTGATTACCTTTGCGGGGGGTTATAGGGATGTCGATTTCCAAGGTGATTAGTTATTGGTCAGATCTAACCAGGGAGGAGTTGACTATTGGTGTAGAGCAATAGTCGCCCATTTTAGTAATGACCAGGTCAAGGATGTTGCTACCTCTAGTGGGGATAAGAATGAGCTGGTCCAGGGCATTGGAATTAATGAATTCCAGGAAACACTGGGCAAGTGTATTGGTACATGAGTAGTTTTTCCAGTTAATGGAGGGGTAATTGAAGTTGCCCAGTATGAGAGTGTTAGGTTGGGCCCTAATATTCTCCAGTGTGCTTAGGAACATGGAGTGTAAGTCTTGGGACCTGGTTGGTGACGTATAGCAGGCTATGACCTGAATCGCTGTCTTACCCAATGTTAGCTGCACCTGAAGTATGTCTGATGCATTATGTTGGGCTACCAGTCTGGAGGCTTGCGCATTCTTTATGAATATGGAAACACTACTGCCTTTGGAGCTTTGGTCCAAGTTCTGGGGCCGAAAGGTGTGGAATGAGTTGTAGCCTGGTAGTGCAGGGGTGCATTCTGCTGCCTTGAACTAGGTCTCTGTTACAGCACAAATGTCGATGTTCTCCATATTAAGGAGTGTTTTGAACAAGTGCATTTTGAGATTTAGACTTCAAGCGTTGAGCAGCATGACCCTCAGATTGCATTTGTTTGTAGCTGTTATGGTGGTAATTTGTCTTTGGAACACTGCCTAAAAAAGGTACTATAGGGGTGGCAAGAGTCTGGGCCAGTATCCGGAAGCCCAGGGGTGACAGATGCAGGCCATCTCTGTCAAAGCATCGAGGTCTGTCAGTCATGTCATCCCAGGCAGTTAGATACTGGATCTCCTTAGAATGACACCAGAAACTTAGCCAATTGTTGAAATCAATCATTTTCTGCTTGTACTGTTGTATCATTTGCTTGCATAAAGCCTCATCCACAGGGATGCTGCTAGAACGTTTAGCAACATTTATATACAGCTAATCCCTTTCTCACCTACTTTAAATCTACTTAATTCACTGTTAATTCACTTTTCTGGGATGTGTCTCTATGGGTCCCCTACCAAATCTCGAAATTTAAAAACTTCTAACCTCTGATTACTGAAGCCCAGTGCATCGAAGACTTGAAATGTCAAAACTTGTCAATGGAGATCATCGTACAGTGTGGAACGGGAACTTTACCATTCTCTTCACTGTAGTGTGATCTTGGAGTTGGTATATTTAAGTAGTAGGGGGTGGGGGGAGCATTCCCCCACATGGGCTTGTCCCCCTGCAAAAACATGACCAGAAGTTTTAACGTTTTAGATATTATTTTTTTTTTTACATTTCGATATTTCAAGCCTTCGATCCTCTGGGCTTCGGTAATCAGATGTTCAAAGTTTTGGAATTTCAAGATTTGGTAGGGGACCTATAGAGAGAAAGAAAGAGAGAAATACACAACCCACATGCACGCAAGTGTACAAGAATGTTCTAACTGGGGTAATTAATAGTACATGAACCATCTATTACCCTAGATGCAGCTGTCTTCTTTCTAGGCTCACTTGTATGTTTTTAATTCACATATTTGTATATGCCTGGATGTGGAAGCCTTAGTGTCCTTGGTGTGGGTTGAATGATTTTCTTTCAAAACTTATAGTGTACTCCATATCTAAGGTCATGCATACTTTTTATCATTAAGAACTTTAAACTGGGTTGCAGATTTGGATATTGAGCGACTGACCCATGGTTCTTGCTTCTCTGTGAAGCAGCTTGAAACATTCCTCTACTTTCCAGAGTATCACAGAATGTTCAGATTTTTGCCTCATATTTTCAATTTTTTTATTATATTATTTGTGTTTTACTGGAAAATATTTGAGGAATAAAGCTACTAAATAATTACAGACATTTTAGTTTCAGACTTCTTATGCTTCAGAAAATGCATTTTGATACATTCATTAATCTAGCCACTTTCTAAGTTTATAAGAGCAATAGCTAAATTTTCGGCCTTTGCCATCATATTATTTTTGGCTTTCTCCAGAATTTTTGCGCTAAGAGGTGAAGAGGTATGCTTGAAACATAAATGAGGTTTGGAACAAATCGTTTTGTCCTGGGACATCTTCAAGTGGGGCTGGATAGATAGATTAGTAGGAATTAAGAGAATAAGGGGAGGATAGGGTTAAAGGGAAGAAGGGATGTTTAGGAGGAAATGAGGTAAGGGTAAGGAGGGGTTTAGTGGGTTTTGTCAAGTGTAACTGAGGTAGGAGTCACATTTTTGGTGTGGACTTGCTAAATGCAGGGTACATCCATGACGACCTGTAGGTATACCCGAAGGAAGGTAGACTTAGGGGTGCTAGTAGGTGGTAGGTCACCTGTCTGACTGCCTGGATATAGGTATGCATTTCTTTATTTATCTCCCTTTTCAAGAATAGGGGATAGTGATATTTGTACAGACAATCTCTTGCTTAGGCTTTTTGTAGGCAGCATCTTGTGTTTTCAGGCAAGGTGGTGGTTATACTTATAGATTTTTTTTTTTCTGCGTGGGAGTCTGAAAATGTTGGTTTCTGGCAGATTAGTGTTTTCAGGAGTGGGAAAGACAGTCGCATGAGATTAGATGTCGTACCTCTTAGAACTTCATGCTACTGTAGAACTGGAAAGTTGGCTGACTCATTAAGGTGGTAAGAATCAATTTAAGGGTCTTTTTGTTGTTGCCTGCATCCCACGATTAATTCGAGTTGACAGTCAGCATCAGTTTTTGCTGTTTGAAGATGTACTGGAAGCCGTTTCGTGGGCTTGTGGGTTACACACCAGTTAAGTTTGTTAGTCATGCTTGTGCATTTGCTCCACCAGGCTGTGTTTCCATCTAGTAATGGTTCAGCCGAGCTGTGAGGGTTTCACGGACTTGGAATGAGTGGTGAGGCTGACACCTGACATCCAACTCAAGAACACATAATACATATGGTACAACTGGAGAGCCAAGCATGATCATCTACATCTGTTACAGCCACTAGGCTGGTCAAGTGAGTGGTAGAATTAATTTTGAATGATTGGTGTAGTTTTATGTGAGGCAGCAAACATTCAACCTCATATTAAAGACAGGTTGTTAAAGAAGGTGTAGTGTTTGGGGCCTGCTGCAGGCCTGGTAGTGTGCATTCTGAGTGTGGGAATAAGGTACAACAGGGTGCAGGTTGGTCATAGCACATAGCTGTGGGGGTACAGTAATTTGTGCCAAAGACTGTGTTGCCTGGTGCTGGCCTTTTTCAAAAAAAAAAAAAAAAGTACCAGGGTTTATAGGTAAGAAGCGAGCAGACCCGACTTTATTCTTTGGTATAACATTCACATACAGCTGTTCCTCCTTGGGCTTGTATTTTTAACCTCATATTTCTTAACTTCATTTATATGGTAATAAACGGTATGTATGGAACCCCATTTTACAAGATTTAGTTTGCAGTTTCCTTGGCTCATTTGATGGTTACCTTTGTTGGGGCCTGGTGACGCACTTGTGGGTTGTTTTGCCTCGTTCAGTGCTATGTTGTGATCCACTGTCACCCATGGTGTATTGGTTGCTTTGCATGTTGAATTGTTTACAAGCCTTCAGATGAAGTGGTTTGGGCCGGTGGTTTCAATCATTTGGCATGGAATTACAATAGTGTTTGCATACTCCTTTGGCACAATAGCATTTGCATATACAATATACCCGAATCTCTCACTCTCTCTACAGAATAAAAAAAGCGGGATTTCTGAGCCATGTATTGGGGTGGGGAACATTCTGGGTGATGTTTATTCATCTTGCATGCACAATGTGGAGAAGTGGCTAGATGAGGCAGACAATGTAATTATCTGATTGGCTTCTTGCGATGTTGATACTCTGGGTGCAGTCACTAAATAGCAAAAAAAAAGGCACAATTCTAACATGTATGCCGCATGGTCTAACATTGAAAGTAAGGAGGTCTGATTAATGAGAACCAAATGCATGAATGTCAAGGACAAGACAAGCTGGTGAGTGACCAGAATATATAGTGAGTCCATGGGGGGGAGGTTGGATCGCTTTAGTGCATGCATATTTGGTATATTTAAAGAGTGGTTAACCAGTAAATTAGGGGCAATCAGCACAAGTGCAGTTTATAAAAAATAAAAAAAAAAAAATATATATATATATATGTATATATATATATATATATATATATATATATATATATTGTTGTGTCTTACAGCTTATCCCGGTTAGGGGTCGCCACAGCAGAACTCCAGTCCGCTAATGTTTGGTAGTGGATTTTTACTTGCCAAGTTACCAGCCCCGACGCACAACCTTCAATGAAGGCATGCTCATTCATGCATGCCTCCACACAGAAGACGGTCTAGCTGAGAAATGAACGGGACAACGCCTTGCTGTGAGGCGACAACGCTACCGCAGCACCACTACCGTGGGATGGATATATATATATATATATATATATATATATATATATATATATATATATATATATATATAAAAGGAAGTTAATAAAATAATGACTGTCTTAATGCTGCATGTGAGGATTGTGTCAGGTTGTATGGGGAAAAGGACTTGTACTGGGTGGAACTAGCTTGGAAGATCCCCAGATTTTGCTTTGTCTGTTTATATATTAATGCACATGCTCTGATTCTGTCACTTTCTGAAGTTGATAGCACTGATAGTTTAAAAAAAAAAAAAAGACGTCCCTATTTATTTATTTATTTATTCATTTTCTCTCTCTCTGGATTTGTCCCTGATGCTGTTGAAATTAGTCCCTTATTGGTGGAGAGTATGGTCCTGTCTTTGGGGACATTATTAGAGTCATATAACAGTTCAGTTGGAAGCACCTGTTATCTAGTAATAGAAATAATTAAGGCTGTGAATCTGGAGGGTTATTCATTTGATAAGAGTAGTTCAGTTAGCAGCATGCTGATGTGTTCCTTGACTTGTAAATACTGTTTGATCATTCAGTTTCTGAGCTTCTGTGTAGGCAGCTTGCTTTATTGTATGTTTATTATGGCATCGTCTGTACATACTATAACTTTTGTCAACTGAGTATTTATTGCATTGGTACTTCGCAGGGACAGATTTGTTGGTCTCAGAGGTTGAGAGGAGTGGCACAGGGTTGTATTTTGCCATGGTAAATATGGGAGTTTGGGTTTGCCATTGCCGGAGTGCGTTTGTTAGCATTTTGGGTGCCATTATGGGCAAAGCTGAAGACTTGGAATTAAGGGTGTGTGTCTCATGCCTTGGTCTGTCTTTTGGGGGGGGGTGATTGGTGCATGTTTGGCCATGCTGGGGGGTTTGGCATTTATGTTGAGGTGACTGGTAGTTTTTGAGTTGGTGGGGGAAGTGTTTTGTTTTTTCCATGTGGAGTCCTTGGCCTCTTTTTCGGTTTGGTTGAGTTGTAATTGTTTGCTCACTCAGTGGGAAGTTTCAGTAGAGTGGTGTTGTAGTGGTGGTCGTTTGGGGTGCAGGTTGAGTGACTGCATCCGTTTCATGGGTTATGAGCTGACTGGGAATAATTTCTGTCAGTCGCACATGTGTGGTGGGGCCTTAATGGCTGGGAGGGAAGGTGATGGCGGTTTAGCTCTTAAGTGTGCAGGTCCTTCAGGGGGAAGATTGTCTGTCATTGGCATACATTACCTTGATGTCACAAGTGGTGAGAGGCTCTTTACAAAGTTTTAAGAGTATGGTAGGTAAAAGGGAAATGCTGCTACTTACCAACAGATATTACATTGTTATGGAATTAAAAGGGGTCATGGTGAGAAGGTGTTTGCTACCTAGACACAAGTGGCTGGACTGAGGTTAATCATTGTTTCTGTTCTTGTAAAGGCAAAGAGATCTATTTTCTTTTGCAGATTGCAGAGGTGAGCTGTTGAGTGGGCTAAGGTCAGCGACCTGAAGGAAGAGGATTTAGAGTGATAGAATCTATTTCAAGGGGATGTTCCGGTCTCTGGGGTGGTGCACAAGAAGGTCACAGATGGGTGAGCAGCGTTCTGTGTCCTGATGAAATGGCTTTGAAAGGTAATGGACTTCTTGCATGGATTTTGACTGTTGGAAGTGGTACACAATGGAGTTGGAGGGGTTGTAGCGGGAAGTATGTTTGGGGCAAGGTGACTTGGGGGTTGTTTCTAGGGTGTTTGGAGTTTACAGGCAAGGCAGACTCACAACATTCATAGGCGCACAGGAAGCTATGCGGTTAATGGTTTAGGGTCTTGTAGGTAGCCAAGATCAATTCTTACTTCACATACTGCTCCTATTGTCTTTTATGGGATGGGGGTAGAACCAAAGGGTGAGTTTAGTCACCCATCCAGCTGTTTGGTAGTGGGAAAAGGAGGTTTTTGTTGTTGTTGTATATGCAAGGCAGAGTTTTGTTTAAACATGGTTTTTGGGGAGTTAGGTGTTTCTGAAGTTGCATGTCAGCTATTTTAAGGTGGTTACTTTGGTAAGGGTTAATAAGTTGGTGTATTTCACCATTGGATTACCTTTGGGTTATTTTACTGGGTTGTCCTTTGGGGTAGATCGATAGTATTGGTCATGGAGTTGGGCATTTTCTTGACACATTCAGTGGTTTTAACTTTCCCTGCCCTAATTATTGTTAACAGCTTTGTTGAGAAACCTCATGAGATGGTTAAAGGGTTCATTTTATTTATAGAATAGGCCTTTTGATGCAATGAACTTGTTTAATTTCACATGGGTATCAGTTGTATCATGAATATGGGTGATAGGAAGAAACCTTATGGGGAATTTTGCTAAGACATCTTAAGTCATGCATGCATTTCATACAGTTGATCAAAGAGCTGTGCTCTTAGTGGTGCGTAATGTCATTAAGAAATCGACTTTGCAGGGTAGAGGATTTACAGTTTTTCTTTTACAGATCACACTGAGGTCGCAGATAGGGACTTGCTGAGCTGACATTTTTTGGTACTCTGAAGGAATGTGGACTCGACAGGTGATAGAGGATGCTGAAGCACGTATCTGCTGATGGAGCATTCAAAATGGGGTTATGGATTTCCAGCAGTGTAGCTGTATATGGTGTTTTGTTTGTTCATTGTTGTGTTTTTTCTTTCTCACAGCCATAAAGTAACTTATGTTGTGGGGATTGTTTTGTTATATTATCTTGTACAGGAAGTATCAGTATGAATTTCACACTGTCTTGTTGATAGTTGGGGGTTTTCCTTTGAATGGATTAGGTGTGTAGATTACCATGGTAACATACCAAGTTATGGTTACTGTTGAAGGAGATATTAGGTGAGCTGAGGCATGTCAGATGATGGTTAGGATTACGTGATTGTAGCAGGATTTAGGGGACTGTTATAGGAGAGTTTTGGTAAAGGGGGTGCTATCTTCCTTAGGATTAATGGGTTGCATTGAATAAGTTAGATCAGGATGGTGAGCTAGGTGGTGCATTGTGTTACTGCTGTTTTATGGGAGGTAGGGTTGGACTATTTTACCACATTTTGGATGGTCAGGGCTAGTCACTGACCTGGTATGTCTGGTGCTAGTAGGCATTTCAAGTTTGTGTACATTGTGTTTTGGTTAGTTTGATTGGCTTGTTTTACAGTTTGTGGTGCATTTGGGGTCATACTGGTAAAGGCCTTGTATGGTGGTGTAAGCAGCTTGTCTACATGGGTATTGGTGTGATGGTAAGATTACTATTAAAAGGGATTGGTATGTGATTTTATGTGGTTATTATTTCATTGGGCAGTAAACGGGCTGGAATAGGTAATGAGGGTATGCTAGAACCTTTGCTTGATTTCAAGTGGCAAGGGGCTTAACATTTTCTTGTTTAGTTGGGGTATGGATTCTGAGAGTAATTAAAAATCTTTATTGGTATGGTAGTTGGGTAACAAGAGTATGGGTATGTTAGGCTTTGTGTTTGTGGTTATTTTAGCATTGGAGAGAGCCCGATGGTTTGTTTTAACTGTTTTGGTAACTGAATAATTTTGTTGGTGATGGGGATTGAGGGGTGATGGCATGGAGACAGTCTGGTTAGGCAAAATTGGGTACACTGAATGATGTTTGTCTTTATGCCTTTAATGGGGTTTAAGTTGTGAGAAATTTGGTTGCCGAGAGGGGGAGCAGCCTAGTCAGGCTGGTGGGTGGAGAAGAGGAGCAGGCTTGCCCTCTTCTGTTCCCCCTCTGGTGTTGGATGTGCAATTCAATAAGTTGGGAAGGAAAGCGAGGAGTTGGATAAGATAATAAGCAAGCAGAGCTGCTTATTTGGATGGTGGTGTAATTCAAAAAATTGAAGATGAGTGGGGTAAGGCTGCCTTGTTCCTACAAAGATAAGTGAGCATGTGGGGGACACTGCTTATCAAGGGTGAGTGGTTATGCTGCCATTATGGTTATTTTATGTTTTATTTCATGGATGCTATTATAAACTGTGTCATGTTTGGTTGAAATTTATAATTATTGGTTAACAATCATGTTTATGGAAGTTTAATAGAGGTTGTCAAATGTCATTAGGTGTTGTGTGCTTATTGAAGCGGACCAAGACAAATGAGGTTTGGAACAGACCATTTTGTCCTGGGACAACTTCAAGTGGGGCTGGATAGATATATTAGTTGGAATTAAGAGAATAAGGGGAGGATAGGGTTAAATGGGATGGAGAGATGTGTAGGAGGAAATGAGGTAAGGGTAGGGAGGGGCTTAGTGGGTTTTGTCAAGTGTAACTGAGGTAGGAGTCACATATTTGGCGTGAACTTGCTACCCTCCCACCCTTCCCCTTTTTATTAGTGGGATTCTGGTTATTTCAGTTTGGGAAGGTGGAGAAGAGGGGCAGGCTTGGCCTCTTCTGTTCTCCGTCTGGTGTTGGATGTGCAATTCAATAAGTTGGGAAGGAAAGTGAGCAGTTGCTCTGTTGAATAAGTTAATAAGCAAGCAGAGCTGCTTTTATACGGATGGTGGTGTAATTCAATAAATTGAAGGCGAGCAGGGTAACGCTGCCTTGTTACTGCAAAGATAAGTGAGCAAGTGGGGAACGCTGCTTATCAAGAGTGAGTGCTTACACTGCCCTTATGGTTATTTTATGTTTTCTTTCATGGATGCTATTATCACCTGTCATGTTTGGCTGAAGTTTTTAATTATTGGTTAACAATCATGTTTATGGAAGTTTAATAGCAATGTCTTTCAGCTTTTCCCAGTTAGGGGTCGCCACAGTGGAACTCCGGTCCGCTAATGATTAGCAGTGGATTTTTATGGTGCCGAGGTGCCAGCCTGACGCCCAACCTTCAAGGAAGGCACACCCATTCATGCACGCACCTACCTGCATGTTTTGAACATCACTTGACTGCGGGGAGGACATGCAGACTCCACACAGAAGGTGCTCCAGCCAAGAATCGAACAGGAGAACCTATTTCTGTGAGGCAACAATGCTAACCTCTGCACCACTGCGGCTATGTTTATGGAAGTTTAATAAAGGTCATCAAATGTCATTTGGTGTTGTGTGTTTATTGAAGTGGACCAGGACAAAATAAATTTTCTAAAACAAAGCTAATCCTGTCTTTGAAAAAAAAAACAAACAAAAAAAAAAACTAAAAACAAAAGATGATCTTGATTACTGACCTTGGTGTTCTACCCTGAGGCTGTTTGACCTAGCAGTGGAGAGGGATGACCTTCAGATTGTACCTTTCCTGTAGTACTGGCTCCTAGGCAGATTTAAGAAAACCTTTGTACCATTTTTCTTGGAGCAGGCCAAGCAGTCCTTACAGCAGATGCCTTCATTTCCATTTTCAAAGACACAACCAAATCTTGCAAGTGAAAATTTAATTTCCATTTTAAAGCTGCAGACAAATCATAATAATGTTTCTTGCACTTAGCCACAAAATTAGAAATCGTCAGAGCATCTTGGGAAGTAAAGTGTATCAGGGAAGCAAGATCCTGACAGGTGATTACTATTACAGGCCATTCATGGAAGAAAAGTAGTAGTATATGCAGTTAATGTGTCCATTAGTGCCAACACTGCAGAAATGCTCTATAGACTACCCAGCAGGTAATATACCTGTTGGTATCTGTCAGTGCAAGAATTAAGTGGAAGAAGCATCCAAGTATTCATTTGTCTAATGGAAGAAAAAAAATCACCAAAACCTGTTCAGTTAAGATTGAAACCGCACAGAGCACTAGCTAAATGTTTTAAAAAATGCCACCAAGATTTTTTGACCTCATAGCTAGTTATACTAGCTAGAAGGGTGTAACTTTATGTATGTATGTTTGTATCTATGTATGTGTAAGTGAATGTCTAAGTATGCATTAATTTATTTGATTGGTTGTATGATTTTCCTGAATCGCTTGAAGCTGCATTGCAAAAGAACTGACCATGTTACTCATCTCAGTGACTCAAGCACAGGTAATAAATTATATCCCAACCACTGATTTCAGGAGATTGTTTTATAGTATTCTAGAAGGTCATATCCTGATGCATTTTAATGCAGCAGTTTGATGATGCATGGATCAGCATTCTGAGCTAGAGGAAATGTACTAAAATGTATCAAGTTTAGTATTGCGGGGACGCTCATAAGGTAAGTTGCATCATCAACCAAATCTTAAATCATTCTGCCTGTTAAGCAATGAGAATACTTTGCACATTAAAAAAGAAACTGCTTCTTCATTCTGTTACATCAAACTAGTTTAGGGATTTAAGGTACGATAGATGAGGGCTATCCTCAGAACTCAAATACTAAAGATTCTTGGCAAAAACATGGCACTGTATTTTGAGAAGTCCAGATGGATTTATTATGCTCCCTGACTTGCCAACTCTGGTTTAACAAAGCAATAAGTAAAGTTTCTAAAATAGTATATTCTGACTAAAGTAACATACCACTAATACCATTGTAGAAAGAGCATCATAAAGGATTTCACCCTCTTCTTGTCAAATCCACAACTGAGGTGTATAAGCCTATGAATAGACAAAAGCTGAAGAATTTTCCTGTTAATTGTCAGGGAGCCAGTAAAACTATTATGGATCTACTCTCCATCTGTCACCTATATTGTATTAAAACCTATTAAAACCTAACAATCTTTAACACCACAGTTCCTCAAGTAGGCTTATCTCTGATAAATGCAGAATATAGAATCTTTATGGTTGTTTGAGCTCACACACTGAAGCCACATATGCCAGGATAGTTTAATTCTGACCATTGTGGCTTTGTTAAAAACAGCATGGATGTGACAGTGTTAGAAAAACCTTAATACTAGTCCAACAAAGCCAGAACTATGGATTTCCCTATCATGTCTTGAGTCTTGATGTGGAAAAGATATTTATCCATTTGTGATGAGCTTATTGCATCTTAGAACTAAAGTTGTTTTAATTCTAATGAACTTCAATTCTGTGTCAGGTAAGTTTTACCAGGACACAGAAACAGTTTTCAAATTAGGCCCCTCACAACTTCTGAAATGGGTGTCTTCTTTCTCTACTTATGTTTTCATTAGCCATTGAACTTCTGACTCACACAGTGAGGGAATCAGATGATACTGAGTGTGATTCAATCAAGTCAGAATCCAAACTATGTTTGCCAGTGGCATTATATTTCTAATCAGGGTCAGCCTTAAGTGAGGTTATTCTACATCTCCTACCCCCTAACTCACACACATCACCCATCCCCCCATAGTCTCACCACCCATACTGTCCTTTCCACAAAATTCAGATTGCTTTTTCCTCCAGTTCTCATAGTTTTCCTGCATTCATTAATTCAACACATCATAACTAGGCAAGACTGCACTGTGCTAACTGTGGTGGAAATAACTGTATTAAGCTTGGGGATTGGGGCCTTGTTGCCCCCAGATGTCACCGGAGTTATACATTATATGAGATGCATTTTAGAGGTTTTTAAAAACCTTTTTCATCTAATGATGGCCTGAACAAAAAACATGATTAAGGAGAGAAAGTCAGCTTAATCTTCATTTTTGCCATTTCCTGCATCCTTCTAACACACCATAAGTGACCAATTATTATAGTACTGTAATATTTAAAATCTATTCCTAATTTTAGGTTCATAGATTAGTACTAGGCTAACTGCCCTTGGAGCCATTTTAAACCTAGCCAATTACACCATGTGAGAATCAAACCCTACTCCTTGTGTCTGTAAGGCAAACACCTTAACCATTATGCCAACCTCCTACTCATTTGATCCCCCAAACCATGCTTCATTATGTTTTGTCTTGCTTGTCATAAAGTATAAAGTATGCTACACAAATATTTGGTTGATCACTACCAACATCTAAAAAAGTACTTCTTATACTAATGCTGATGGAAACCTCAGTTTCTCTCTTTGTACCACACCAACACCAAGCACAGTTCACATTACACTTGACCTTTGTAACTTTTTTTTTACTATGTCCAAGTGTAACATGACATGAATTGCCAAGTCAGTGCTACAAACTTCTCAACCCCAGAGTACCAGCTGCATTATGCATGCATTTTTTAAACAAGGGCACCTTGGGATGTATACACATTTCTTTCTTTATTAAGTCAGTGAAATGCCACATTTCATTGCTCTAACAAATAGATAATTGGGAAAAGTGGATGTCTTACTGGCCTATACATAAGGGCATCTCTGCTTCTAGCTTGTGCTGTGGGTTGTCAAAGATCTGTCAAAAGGAATCACCAAGTTGTGATCACTGAAAAAAATTCATGGAAAAACAATGTTTAAGTCTTTTCTTTCATAATGTCACTGCTGACTTAGTCACTTTAACCAACCAGTATTCTTTCTTACTCTGGCCCATCTTTTCTATCTCCCACTTATTAATGCACTTCTTCCTTTGGATGACTTCCCACAATACTGCATTCCACCAATAGCTTTTCTTATCTACCTTATTTCCATACTTAGCTCAGCCATATATCTTGAGTCTTCACACAGGCTGTTTTCAGATACTGCCATTCTTCTATAACTCTACCTGTTTCCTCTTCCTCCTGATGTGAAACAGAGTACAAGGGAGTAGTCCAGATAGAATCACTTTGGCTAGTAGGTCAAGGAGACTCTCTCTCTGATATCATTTGTGTGGGAGGAATAAAGCTGCTGTGTTGAAGTTTCAAATAATTTATTCGGGATTATTGAAAATGAAGAAGTGATGATTACATGTGGGATCATCCAAGTACCAGTAGTTAAGAAAGCAGAAGCAAGGAAAACAAATACTATAAATTAACAGAAAACAAAAATGGAGTATTGATTATTGAAACTGATGCATTGCAGTGACTCTAGTGTTTTGCATGACGCACAAGCAGAAACTAGATCAGTCTAAAATAAGGATATCCAGATAGTTCAAGTGGTAATAGGGCCAAATCTTCTAGTAAAAACAATTTCCAAGCATAATTAAATATGCTACCAAAAGCAGGTAAAATCCTTATGTGCTAACATACAGTTGACTGTGTACCAAGAAGTATCCTGGATGCAATGTAAGCGCTGAGAAGATCACACTTGGCAAACATCAACTACTGAAGCAAAACTGGCATCATGGACTTTATGACCTGACTTACGAGTGGAGGTCGATTCCTGTCAAAGTACTAAAACCAACCACTTTGGTATAAGGATGACAGCTGACTTTGATATATGAATGGAAGTGACAGATGAAGCAGGAAAACTGAAGCATTGAGAAACTATCATCGTGGGAGAGGACTGCGACAACAAGAGTGGATGTATAAATAGCAGGGAATACATGAAGGGTCAGCAGTGCATACAAAAGTGGGGACAAACATAATAAGGAATATTTTAGAACAATAGAACTTATATAGAAAACTGCTTTGCCTCTATATATAAAATTCAAGCTGTAGATATTTTAACTTATAGGTTCAGCATGGCTGACTGACAAAAAAGTACTGGATCATTTGGGCAGGAAAACAAGAAAACTCTGCCTAATGCTAAGATAAAAGCTTAGTATCTTAAAGTGGCATACCACTGAAAGTTATATTTTAAAAATCTCTGAAATGG